>NC_083582.1:79365226-79505226 GCF_027579695.1 Neoarius graeffei
TAGAAGACTTGGTGCTGTCATTAAAAATCATGGAGGCCATACAAAGTACTAGATGGAGTAGTTTTTGTTGTGGGGTGTACTCATTTTTGCACCACCCTAATTTGAGTAAAACTGAAAAATGTGTAATCTAAGTTATATTATTAACCTTACTTTCCCGTTATAAGTTAAACAGATGTTATATTAAACTTTGTCTTTTCAACATTTTGGAAATTGTGTTCATTGAGATATTGTTTAAAATGTTACTTTTCAAAGGGGGTGTACTCATTTACGCTCAGCACTGTAAGTATATATACACTAACAAATTGCTGTAAAAATACTGGACATACACACACACTATGCAGTACTTCTGAGATTGTGTTTTTGTTAGAATAGAAATAGCTTGTCTTATAGATGAACTCTTGCATGTAATGTTTATTTTATGCAGTGATTTTTGCCCAGTTGGTGTGGAGAAGATAACTCCCATCCAACGGGTGCTCAGATGGCAGTTTGAGGAGATGCCCTCAGATATGAGGGTTAGCTGCTAATATATTGAATAAGCAGTCCCGGACCAAATCCTGGGTTGCCCTTTGACAAGGTATAGCACCCAGTAGCCACCCGTGCAGGGCTACGCGAAGATCCATTTGGGAAGCAGGAATGGAGATAGCATTGGAGGGTAAACTTCCAAAGACTCAAGTCTTAGTCTCCATTGCACGTCTGCTAAGCGGAAGAACTTTCAATAGTCAATAGTTAGGAGAGTTTGCCCCCCAAATTTGGGGAACTGCTCCCGTGTCAGTCCCAGCCAGCCGCCACAGTAACTTGGCTAATAGAAATACATGAATGATTTCAGACTACAGCTCCACGGTTCAAGCCCGTGCTATACCGTCTTTGAATCTGAAGAAGTCGTAACAAATTCCTGTGAAGATAACGCCCTAAATCCTCCTGGACAGGCATTGTCCGATATCAGAAACAGAAAGGGACTCTCTCAGCCTAAGAAACCGTACCTCAGTGGTACGTTAAATTGCCGCTCTCTTACATCACATTTCTCTAGAGAGGAGCTGAACAAACATATTAACACCTTTAATTTATCATCAGTGTGCATCCAAGAACATCGACAAGTACACCAAGAAAACGATCCTGATATTATTGCCCACAACCTTAGTACAAGCACTGCATCTGACTGGAAAAATGACATCGGTGCTGCTACTGGAGGCGTAGGGATTGTAGTGCAAACACATCGTCTTCACCTGCTGACAAAAGTTACTAAAATCAGTAACCGAATTATTACTGCCATATTCAAAGGAAATCCGAAAACTGTCATCATATAATGCTATAGTCCTCATAATCACCTCTCAGAAGAGGAAGTAGAGGAATTCTATCACCAGTTGAGTGAAGCAGTAGCTTCGATTCCACCCCATGCTATGCTTATCATTAGTGGTGACTTTAATGCACATTTAGTTGGAAAATTCTCATACCACCAATCAACAGACAGAAATGGCTCTTTTCTCAAAGAGTTCCTGTTACAACACAGTCTAATAGCAGGAAACATCGCATTTCAAAAACCTGCACATAAACTTTGGACATGGAAACACCCAGCTGGTCACCTATCCCAAATCGACTACATCTTATACCGGAAAAGATGGAGGAACAGTATACATAATTATCAAGCTCATTCTTCCTCCAACTCGATTGGCAGTGATCATAGGATAGTAACTGCCACGATACAACTCCATGTCCACACACGAAGGAAAATGAATAACAAACATCTTAATTGGCATGCACTGGCAGAGGATAAAGCACTGGCGAATATAGTAGATGAAAGCGTTGTTGAGAAGTTCAATTCTTTACCTGCCTCAACTAGAAATTACACCTCATTTGTCTCAACCTGCATTATGGTAAGACAGGAACATTTTCCAAAAAGTTCTCCACCCGCTATTGCTATGATTAACAGTTCTCCCATGAAGACAGAGAGGGGAAAAAACGCTTAGGGCCACCACTGAAACTGTCCAGAATTACCAAAACAGACTACTTTGGTAATTTTGGTAACAGACTACACACTACTTTGGTCAAACTAGAAGATGACTGGATAAATACCACTCTCTCTAAATTTGACAACCCAAATGGAAGTAGTTCCAAGACTACCTGGAAAATCGTCAAAGAACTCTCCGGCAAAAAGAAGAACATTGTCTTTATCAGGGCTTTGAACCAGAATTTTTTTTTTCCTATTGGTTCGTTCCGAACAGAAACTGAATTTTAACGTTTCCGGTTTTGGGTTCCACCATTAAATAGACGTTCCCGAACCGGTTAGAACAAAAAAATTTTGTTCCCGGAACGGTTAATTATGTTCCCTGTCAGCTGTTTAACAAATGGCTATAAAATTATGTCTCTGTCTCATCCAGCTTAAGCCAAATGTAGGCTAATTCTATTACAACCTTCATTAAATAAGACAAGAAATAATTCAAAACAATTATTATTTCAAATGTTGGCGATTTGGATTCTCAGTATGTCTTCCCATCTACACAAACAGAAAAAGTGCCAAAAATGAAAGAGAATTCGTTTAGTGTGTTACCAAAGGCTAGTCAGGCCCTATGCATTGATAGGCTAACAGAGGTTAACGTCATTTAATGTTCGCGAGCCTCTCATTAACGTGGACAAATATATTGATATCGTGTTTGAAATTGACGTTTTTGAATAACGATAGACTGCAATATTTACCTCTTATTTAAGATGTGGAGACGTGATAGTAGTCCACCCTCCCGCTCTCTCCATTCAGTCAGCGAACGTCACACAGGAAGTGAATCCCAGCGGGTCATAGAAACTTGCGCAGGAGAAGAATGACTTTTTTATTTGTAGGCTACGGAAACTTTGAGGAACGAAATAAAAACCGGAATTAACCGGTTACCATTATTTTTAATAAGCGTTTCTGTTCCAGAACATAAAAAATAATAAAGTTTCTGGTTTCGTTTCTGTTCCATGTGAAATAGAAAAAGTTCCCGGTTTTCGTTTTCATTCCTTGAACCGGTTCAAAGCCCTGGTCTTTATCCAAGGTGATGACAGGCTAATGATTTGGAAGAATCACTTTCAAAAGCTTCTAAATGCAGACAATCCTAGCGACAATGACAGTGTCATCAACCCAGTATTTGGCATTCACCCTGACATCAAAACTGATCTTTTCTCTCAAGTTGAAGTAGATGAAGCCCTAAATGTCATGAAACCAGGAAAGGCTCCTGGACTAGATGGTCTCACCTTGGACCTCTGGGAACTCCCAAAAGTTCAGAAAGTGCTTAGATCCTTCTGTAATGAGACCTTTGAAGGCCATAGACCAAATGAGTGGGGAATTTCGGGAATAGTTCCAGTACCAAAGAAAGGTGACCTCACTGTATGTGACAACTACCGAAGTATCAGCTTAACTGCTGTTGCAGCCAAAATATACAACCGGATGATCCTGAATAGAATTAGACCGGTTGTAGATGAACTTCTTCGTCCTGGTCAAAATGGTTTCAGAAAATCCTGATCTACAACATCTCACATCTCTAAGTAGAATTGTAGAGGAAATCTCCAGTCACAAGAAAGAGGCAGTTTTGATTTTTATCGACTTTAAGAAAGCCTTTGACTCAATAGACAGAAAGAAAATGCTCCAAATCCTTCTGGCTTCTGGCATCCCTCCTGTAATCGTTGAAACAATAAAAACTATGTATATCAACACATCTGCTTTAGTTATAACACCAGAAGGCAATACGGATCCCTTTAACATCGATACTGGAGTCCTGCAAGGAGATCCGCTAGCCCCATTCTTATTTATCATCTGTCTAGACTATGCACAGAAGAAAGCTTTCACTCCCTCTGATGGTCTAACACTAAAACGGCGACTAAGCAGAAGATATCCGGCAGAGGGTCCTTCCGGAACTCGCTTATGCTGATGACATTGCTCTTCTTGAAGACACAATCAAGAAAGCAGAAGAATTGCTTCACCGTGTAGAGGAACAATCCCAAAACATTGGTCTCTACCTAAATGCCAAAAAGACAAAATTCATTCATCTAAATCCGTCATTGCAGGAGTCAATTAATTCACTAGATGGGCAGGAAATTGAGAAGGTAAACGATTTCCTATATCTTGGGGGCCACATCAATACAGCTCATGACATAGACACTAAGATCGGCAAAGCGTGGGGTGCACTGCACTCATTGTCAAAAGTCTGGCTCTCACCAATTAGAAAATCAACCAAAATGAGACTGTTCAAGGCAACCGTAGAGTCAATTCTTCTTTATGGTGCAGAATCCTAGACATTAACCAAGTCTCTAAGGAGAAAGCTTGATGGAACATACACTCGCAGGTTGAGAAAGGTCCAAAATGTCTCTTGGCAATTGCATACCACCAACAACTCACTATATGGTAACTATCCTCGCCTTTCTGCCATCATTCGACAACGCAGACTAACATTAGCTGGTCATGTGGCAAGACACGAGGAAGCTGCTGGTCGTGTTCCTTTATGGACTCCAGATGCAAAAAGAAACATTGGGAAACCTAGAACAACTCTAATCAATGTTCTGGAAGACGACACTGGTCTCAGAGGGGATGAGTTATTGACTGCGTTGTTGGACTGAGAGAATTGGAGGAAGAATTTTGTTCATGGGCGGCATGGTGGTGTAGTGGTTAGCGCTGTCGCCTCACAGCAAGAAGGTCCTGGGTTCGAGCCCCGGGGCCGGCGAGGGCCTTTCTGTGTGGAGTTTGCATGTTCTCCCCGTGTCCGCGTGGGTTTCCTCCGGGTGCTCCGGTTTCCCCCACAGTCCAAAGACATGCAGGTTAGGTTAACTGGTGACTCTAAATTGAGCGTAGGTGTGAATGTGAGTGTGAATGGTTGTCTGTGTCTATGTGTCAGCCCTGTGATGACCTGGCGACTTGTCCAGGGTGAACCCCGCCTTTCGCCTGTAGTCAGCTGGGATAGGATCCAGCTTGCCTGCGACCCTGTAGAACAGGATAAAGCGGCTACAGATAATGAGATGAGATGAAATGAGAATTTCGTTCATGTCACCAATCACGTCAGATGCGGTTAAGTATGTTTGCTCAATTTGATAAAGGGTGCCAATAATTCTGGAAAACACTTGATTTGACATTATCGTTAACAACTGTGCTTATTCTGAGATCTGTGTAAATGTTGGTCTCGCAGCATGTATCTGACCATCGTCTTCGTGCTGAGACCGGATTTGAACAAATTAATAAACATACGTCTGAAGTGACGAACCTGCTGATGAAGTGTGACGGCTAATGAAACGGCATAAATTTCAATTAATATAGCACTGTATCGGTATGGCACCTCAGCCTTAGTTGACTAACACACACAAAGATTTATTTGTTTACTAATTGATTTTATCCAAAGTTGGCATTTAATCCGGTTAATTCCACTCGTAATCCACCATCTACAACATTCTGTTCATTCCCAAAGCTGAAACGCATTCCAGAGAGATTTTTTTTGCCCGTTTGCGTGAAGCATCTGCCCTGTGTAAGTTGTACACATGAAAATCTGTCCAGCATTTCAGTGACATTAGTCAAGATTTCAGAAAAAAACCCAGGACCAACTATTTTGTGTCAATAAACACCAGGTTAATATTTCAAACTTCATAATTATTTCAATGATTATTTCAAATATCTTAATGACCGGAGTCTCAGTGATTAACTGGTGGAAGTTTTAACTTCAGTCGCAATTGTGGCCAAAGACAAGCCTTCTTCACGATCACAGAGACAAAAGAATTCATGTAAACTTCTATAGCAGCGTAAAGAACAAGTGAAAGTGTTCAGGATGGGACTCAGGGCTCTGATACTTTCTGATCAAAAGCGGAGATCAATAATCAAAAAGTAGACCTGCTTGAGATAATTTTTTCTCTAAATGTCCTGATAATAAATGGCTTTTTCATTGTGAATCACTTTGAGCTGTGTTTTATGGATGAATGGTGCTAAACAAATAAAACTATATCCAAAGTTTATTTGTATGTGGGAATCATACTAAATCAATAAAAACGTGTCCTCCACATAAATTTATGAAGTTTTATTTCCGCGCTTTTGGTCCATCATCAGGGACAGAAGGGAAAGTGTATTTACAAACATCAACAAATGAATTTAATTGAAAATAACAACAACTAAATAGTCATGTGCACTCTGATGGGTCACGCGCTTATAAAATAAAACAATTTACAAGAAAGACTGAATTGAAGAGGAAAAAAATTACATAAATAAATAAATGCTACGAGATAAACTTAAAACCTTACATAAAGCTCACATGCTGAAAGTTTTCTGCCTTTAATTAAAAACCAGAACGTCAGTAGCGTAGTCTCTCATCTGTCCTGCCATCAAAACGACCCTGACGACCAAAACACCGAACGGAACTGAAATGTGACGATGTGAGAGAGAGAGGACCGACCTCCACCACTAACTGCTTACAACAGGAACATCAACAAAGGACTCCGTTTTGTTCCCCGAGGGAAAATCGACCCAAAACATCCATCAGAACTGGAACCGGGTGAGAAATGAGAGAGGAGATACAACTCTAGTAAGAGGCCTGGAAAACTCATTATTTTGGCCTAATTAGTAACTCGTTAGCAAAAATTTGACAAATCAACGACCAAGTTTTGTGAGGAGTGACGAGTTCTTTCAAATAAAAGAAAATCTGTGGAGAACTGACGGAGGAGATACGATTTAATTGAATTGTGGACGACGGACGCCACGCCATGGAAACAGCGCATCAGCCTCATGGACAGAGGAGCTAAATTATTTATTTAATTCCCCCCCCAATTCAGTCTTTCTTGTAAATTGTTTTATTTTATAAGCACGTGACCCATCAGAGTGCACATGCCTGTTTAGTTGTTGTTATTTTCAATTAAATTCATTTGTTGATGTTTGTAAATACACTTTCCCTTCTGTCCCTGATGATGGACCAAAAGCGCGGAAATAAAACTTCATAAATTAATGTGGATACGTTTTTATTGACTTAATAAAGTTATTGATGCTGTTATTAAAGCAGGGGTTTAACGTGCCTCCTCCAACTCCACTCGAGAGACATCGGGAAGCTGCTCAACGTCTTTCCTCTTCCTCTTCTTGTCCCCCAGCACTGCGTCCCGAAACTTCTGCCGACCCTTAGCGCACTGACTCCTGCAAATGAACAAGACGTGCAGATGTGTAGCATCTCCCACACTGTACGACTCCACCTGCTCTTTAGCTCAGCGTGGCCTGAGGGTCTCCTCCCGCACCTTTTAAAGCCTTTACTGACTAACAGCAGCTCTTCACTAAATCACAAAGATCTGGGGATAAAGTTTCACTGATTATTTAATAGTATCCTTAAATTCAACCAAAACCCAAAGAATAAACTCCTTTATACTGACAGATAATATCCAAACAAGATATGTTCAAGCATTCATTTGATTGTATTTGTACCTGTTGACTGTGTTCAGATTGTTTTTCTTTAAAAATAAAATGTCGCTGGGTGCCGACATCACACTCTCTTGGAGATTACAATATCGTGCTCTGATGTCAGATTGTGATGTCACTTCCACGCCACATGACTTACCGAGGCTGAGATCGAGTGGATACATATCGCTTCTAAATTGTTGTAAACAACACGGAAGATGCTGAGTGTCAAGCGTTTGGCTGTAAAAATAAGGCCAATCACTGAAGCAGTGAAAAACACACACACACACACACACACACACACACACACACACACACACACACACACACACACAGTGCTGCAATGGCAAGGACCATCACTTTCTCGTATCTGTGTCAGTGCTGTGTACGCGTTATTGAGCCGAGTGAGATTTAAACTTTATAAAAGTGAAGTTTGTTGATTCAGGATTTTGTTGTCAGTTTAAAAAAAAGTTACAGAAAATTTCTGATTTGATTTTTAGAATTAGAAGCTTTTGTTTGTCACATACACATTAAATTCTTTGTCTGTATTCGTGCACAGAGAGAGAGCAATAGCACCCGGCGATTTGATTTTTTTTTTAAGAATTGCAAGTCTTTATTTGACGGCTCTGTGTAATGAAGGTAAACGGTGTACTAGTGTGCTGTTAACGTCACAGCTGGCTCTCTGTTTTCAGTGCGAATGATTGCGCCCAGGTAATCCTATTTTTAACAATATCATAACTTTTAAATGGATAAATTGTTGTGATAAAGTTTTATTTTTAATTTAAAACGTGTGAGGAGCACATCAGGGCACTTGCCGTGATCAAACGGCGTTTATTTTTGGGTTTTGTTTGACTTTAAATCCACCAACATATCCTTCAATAAATACCCTCATGCTTAATCAATCGTTTAGATTTATTACACTAACTGATTAAGTGACAGACACTTTCTTGCTTTCTTATTACTGGCTCCGCCTTGTGTTCTATGGACCAATCACAGTGCACTGACAACTGGTGTCCATGCTGCTGTCCAATCAGAGCAACTCATCCGAGAACAGTGAAGTGTGTGAAATATTTTGATATTTATTCATCAGTACAGCTATAAACATTGCAATAAATTATTTGAGAGGAAGTAATTTATAGACTGAACTATGTATTTATTTATTCCTGTATTTATTGACAGATACAGTGAAATATTTAATGCTAGACTTGAAACAGACATACAAAAAAATTCATGAATGAAGGAATTTATACTATTCCTAGGTTCTTTAATGTGTGTTATGTAACATGTTTACTTTTAGGAATGGGAAGTGCCACTGTCTCTCTATAAACCAATCACATTCATTTCAAGATCCAGGATTTGTTCTGATTGGCTGCTAGTGGATAAAAATACAGGAAGTGTGTATCGGTGCTTGGTTGCACAATGTTAGATTTAAAAAAAAAAAGTGTGAGAGTGAGTGAGTGAGAGAGAGAGAGAATAAAACATCAGTGACGCCATCCCTTGATCTTTGTGTACTAATAGCTGCATCAATATATGTACAAGTGATAACATCTTAACATCTTCATACGTACAGCTTAGAGATATCAGACATCAGACAGTTGCACTGGGTTTAAAAAAAGAAAAAGAAAGAATGAAAATATAACAGTGCCTTTGACAGGTGCTTGGACTCTGCAGGGGTGCCATTTCTTTTGGAAGCATGCCTTTTTGGTTATACACAGAAAAAGAAAATATATCAGACTCGTGTGTACCATATTACCATCTCCTCTAATTGTAGCTTTGGAGGATTTAAACAAGCTACAGTGACGCTTGGGACGGGGTGGGCGGAGTGTTAAAGAAGGGGGTGTGGCCAGAAATATGTCATGCATGTTGATGCATGCAGAATATGGAACTGTTTTCGAACAAATGTTTAAACTTTGATTTGAGTCTGTCTTTAAATCCAGAATCCATCATCAGTTCCTGATTGCATCATTGACTAAGCTGAGAAGGTCCTGAACTTTTCTCTTGTTTATGTCTGAAACGGAGAACAGCGAGAGGAAGATCTCACTCGGCGATACGACGCTGCTTATTATTCTGGAGTTAATTCTGTCTCCGTTTCCTTTTCTAGACTTTTCAATACAGTACTACAAATCTGAAGTCTGGTCTCAATCTGGACTTCTGACTGATGTGTTCACGGCAGAAATAAATAAAAACACTCACTTAAAATATTTCTCGATGTCGATCACCGCCAGACTGAGGGTTCTGTGTGCGTTCCTCGCCATAAGACGGAGAACCCAAGCAGTCAGGGTTACACCACAGTCGCTTGTTACTCCACTCCTCTGCCCCTGTACACACACACACACACACACACACACACACGAGACAGAGAGCTTTGAGCTCTTCATCACCTCTCCACAACAAGCAGCATACTGAAAAGAGCTAGCAGATCATTTCTTACATCACTGAGATAGAAGTGTGTAATAATTACACCCATTATTTTTAATCTTCACAGGTCAGAACTACAACTTGGCATCACCTTCAAAGCCGTGGTGTTAATGTGATCAGAGCATACGCTTGCCTCTGAGCGCACGAGAAGGACACGAGGAGTTAATGGCCTCATTAGAGCGTTCACGTTAAAGTGGGAGAGTCTGCAGTGCTAATGAGAGTTCGAGAATAAAGAGCTGCTGCTCACCTGGGTGGAGCTGTGAACCATGCTGATGAAGTCATCCACCGGGACCTGGATCACCGCAAGAGCCTCCGGGACAGACATCACTTCTCCAGTCTGGGAGAGAAACATCAAAACCAAGAGCTTCAGTTAATGTTCACAATGTTCAAACATCAGAACGGGAAACATTGTGATCTCACAGTGTGACTTTCTCTCACTGTGGTCTGGGTGTTGGTTTGATCCAGATGGACTGGTTTGAGTATTTCAGAAGCTGCTGATCTCCTGGGGTTTTCACACACAACAGTCTCTAGAGTTTACACAGAATGGTGCAGAAAACAAAAAACACTGAGTGAGTGAGCGACAGTTCTGTGGGTGGAAACAAACGCCTTGTTGATCAGAGAGGGTCAGAGGGAAATGGACAGATTCATGGTTCAAGTTTTTGGGGGTTTTTTTTTGCCAGGAAGGATATAGTAGCTCATATAAATCACTCTACAACTGTGGTGAGCAGAAAAGCATCTCAGCATGCAACAGCAGAAGAACACATTGGGTTCCACTCCTGCAGCCAAGAACAGGGAGCTTACAATCAACAACAAGTTCCTATTAAAGTGGCCGGGGAGTGCAACTGACATATTTACATGTTTTTGTTGAAATGCAGAACAAATAAAATTAGAAACCTGGAAGTTCAATATCCAAAATAAATCCACATTCATCTGAAACTAAGAAAAGATAATTAATGTTACAATAAGCGATACACATGTTCACAGGAATTAGTTTTTTTCCTTTAGTTGCCCGAATCTATCAACTTTTCAAAAACAAGGTTTTGATATGGGATATTATTATCATCATCATCATCATCATCCAAATATGTCGTTATACTGAAATGCACCCACTTGTCACCACTCATTCATGTTATATGTGAAATTTTGGCATATTCTCCTTATCACGAATTTCTCCTTCTGAGTCACTACTGCAGTTCACTGACTGACTGAAAGGATCATGAATTGAAGTGATAATTCCTTGATCTGTTACAGAAATGACGGAGGTTATCGGTGTATCGTTGTCAGTGTCCCCACACTGACTCACTCTGTTTTCTAAATCATCACCATTCATGTGTTGTAACTCACTGACGAAACACTGAAGGACAAAATGACTGCTGATACCACTAAACTTAACACCTCGTTAAAGCGTACCGGCGGTGGTGCCCGTTAACTAGGTGTTAAGTTTAGCGGTATCGGCAGTCATTTTGTCCTTTTATTGATCCTTTCATCAGCGTTCTCGATAACGGTTAGTGATCGACACCTAAGCGAGGCTTGTTGAGCCTTTGTTTTATGGCATTAACACGGATTGTTAACTCGACTGTGGACTTGATTACTTATTGTTTGTCTCTGGTGGGAAGAGGAGCGCGTGGCTCAGTGTGGGTGTAAGCAGGCGAATGACGGATGTAATTGCAGTTAGAGTGTTTATTTACAAACAGGCAGGCAAACAGTTCAAAACCGTGAAATGGGCAACGGTCATGCAAGACACCAACAGAATGGTGGCGGCAAACATGAAAGGCAGAGTCCAAATACACAAAACAAAGTCAAAACCAGAAAGGCAATACACAGATATAAGGCTTGGTAATGTGAGACACTCAGTACAGCGTGTATACTTCAAGTCCGTGTGTTTCGACAGTCATGATAAGAGCACAGAGAAGAGACAAGACTACCGAGGCAACTCCTCTCTTCACAACTGGATGGTGGCAGCAGAAGCAAAGGAAGACCGAGGCTAAGGTTCAAAGACACAGCCAAATGTCATTTGAAACAACTAGAGATGGATATTAAAAATTGGCAACAACTGGCTGGGAACAAGCTGAGTTGGCAGGACAAACTTTCCCTCACTAGACCAAAACGAAACAGTCATCTTCGTTTCAACAGACTGCATGATGATGATGATGATAAGTGCGTGCTGTGATTGCACTCTAATCCGGAACAGGTGCATGGTACCGTAATTAGTCCAAATGCGGCTGCGCGCTCCAAGCGCCAACATGCATGGATGTGACACAGTGATGTTTTTTTGAAGACTCTGGCTCATTGTCATTAAAGGTGAGGATGCAAACTCAGTTTGTTATACATGATATATGCAATGTGATAAATTCATAATAAAAGAGTTCGATACAGTGATGCAGTGTATTATTATTATTATTATTATTATTAATAATAGAGATAGTGCAATATTGCTTCCTAATACAGAAACCCTGAGTATCATCTGATATCGATACCCAAAAAACCCACCACTGCTAATGTTAGGTTTATATAAGTATTATTCTTGACCAAGAAGGCAGTAATATATTTGTGACAAAATTAAGGATTAATTTCTGTCAGTTAAAATGACCTTATGTCTCGGCTGGACATTGTTTGGGAACATTTTGTTTATTTTGATATGAAATGTGTATTTTTGATATGAGATGTGTCTGAATGGCGACAGGGTCTGCAATGATATCACACACACTCACAATGGCCTTTGATTTCACACACAACCATAGCCAACGTGTATTGGGAATTAAAAGTTAGATTTAAAGCCATGATTTAAGTTAGTTTATAGCAAGGATTGTGATTTAAGATTGTTAGAGTTAACCAGTCTTTAATGTTGAATCTGAAGTTGAAATGATTGAATGTTGGATGTAATGGTAGCCTTATTGCTGAACAAAGAGTTAAGATCCTTTATTATTTTTGGACTATTGCATATACTATGGCAGTGATTTAAATTTAATTGTTAGATCTAAGATGCATTCAATGATTTAAGTTAGTTTTATAGTTTTAAGTTAGTTTTATAATTACAGAATATAATTTAGGATTGTTAAGACTTTAATGATTCTAATGTTAAGAACATATTCTTGATATGAGATGTTTTGCTTATGACTGTCTTTGTTTAGGTTTGTTCTTTTTTGTTTACTTTCTTATAACATATTAGTTGAAAAATTCCGTATGTACTTAAGCAATGACCTTGAAAATCTGTTTGTACCTTGCTATCATGTCATATGATCAGCAATATGTCATTATGTTATGATTTACACACACACTGATGGAGATTATTTGACCTGCCCCAAGATCAAGCTGCTCACTTGCACGCAAGTCAAACACACACACATACATCTGAACATTCCATCAGAACAGTGATGTAATTAAGATGTGACCTGCTCATACACACACACACACACACACACACACACAGATATCAAAATGATGTCACTCACTCACACCCCCCCATAGACACACACACACACCCCTCTCTGAGGTCACATACAAACACACACACACACACACAATAGCCGTTTAGAGAGATTATAATTTGTTATAAAAGGTGTTTGTAATATTTCATCTTTGGCGAGAAAACTGTGAATAAACAGCAGTGAAACCGATCTCTGGTTCTCTGTTTTTTTGTGGTGTTCCGTCCCAGACGTCTGGGTGGTACGAGGGAGGGGGTCCCGAGAAGTTGACCGATTGACCGTTTCCGACTGGGTGAACCCCAACAATTTGGTGTCAGAAATGGGATACTTCCAATCAGGTAAGGGGTCTCTTTTAATTGATTAGTTGGGGGGGACTTCCGCCTGGTTGGAAGTATCAGAAAAAAAAAAAAAAAAAACAGTGGTTTATTATTTTGGTTATGTTTTTATTGGTAATCCTCGTAGACTTTTGTTTACGGGATGTTTTTATTTTGGGGATCCTCGTAGATTTTTGTTTACGGGATGTTTTTTTGGTGAACCTCGTGGAAGAGCCACGGGAAGATTGGTAAACCTCGTGTAAAAGCACGGGAAGGTGATCCTCGTGAAGTGAAGGAGCTGTCACGGGAAGAGCGCGCTTTTTATGTTAAACCCATAATAATTACCCTAATTAATCTCGGGACTGATTCCTTCGTGCCACCATGGGGGGAAAATTGTATTGTATTAAGGTACCCGGACCCCGAGAAAAAACCCACGGGATTGGATGAATTGCTGTGGTTTAGCATTCTACACAAATTCTAGACAATTTGGCCGGCTCAGTTTTGATTTATCCTCATTCAGGTATTTGCAATCTCTAGGAGCTGTGTAATGTATCTTTAATTGTTTTAGCATTTATATAAGGCATTACTGGATATGCACAAAATAATGAAACAACAAATCAGTACTCTGGACATGAACAGTCAGAACTGTGTTCCTGGTGTGCATAAATGTCAAACCTTTGGTCAATCAAACCTGTATAACCAACTTCCAAAATCCTTATTTCCCTTATAAAATCCTTATAGGATGCAAATTAAAATGATTTACCTAAAATTTGAATGATAATTAACAATGATATATCCCAGTTACCTTTTATTCAATATTAATAACAAACTTTAAGAATGAATACAAAGCTTCAAAGTTTGACAAAAAAACACAAAGTGTAAATGTTATGTGCTCTTTTATCATCGTGGGAATTGATTATAGCTCTAAATAAATATTGAAGGTTTTTTTGTTAAAAAGAATCCGTATAACTTTATTTGTACGCCCGTATACTATGTTTATTGAATCAAATCCGTATAAAATACGGACATTCTGTATATTGTGCATTTTAATCTCAACGAAAGCTTCACTGAATCGATTCTTTAGAACAAATTCGCATGCGTGTGAATCAATTTACTTGATTCACTCTTGATTCTTGACTCAGAAACTACGGAAACCTTATTTGTATTCCTGTTTTCAAATTGTAAACAATAATCACACTCTCATGCTGCATGAAATTAAAGTATGAACTTTCCTCAAACCATTACGTGTGCATGAACTCAAACAAATGCAGTCCATGCGTCTGTATCGATTCGCTTGATCGAGTCATTCATGTTTCGTCCCGAAAAAGATCCGAATCGTTTGTGAATCTCATCACTGTTAGAAATCCAAGAGAAGAGATCCTCTTCCCTTAACATCATCAGAGGAAAAATCTGCTTCTTAATCAATTAGTTTCAGCGTTTGGTGAGTAGATCATCTGCATTTTATTTTATATTCATTGTGTGCTGATAGTCCGAAACTTGTAACTGGAAAGTTATCAGGAAAGTCACAAGTGGTCCGCGAGGTGATCTCTGAACAGGTCCCTGAGCACTCTACAAGACTATTAATGTGTTTTAATAATTAATAGTGCAGCTATTAATGCAGTTTCATGTCTAGAGCTTATAAATGATGAATACGAAGTAGTTAAAACTAAGAACAGAAGTATGTGACAGCAAAATAACATTAGAACTCCAGTTCCCATGATGCTTGTGAACTGGGCATGCGCACTGGATAAAAGAAAAAGCAGCTCTTTAGGGCAAAACTCTCGTCTCATCACATTTGGGCAGTAATTCTATGCGTTCAGACCTTAAATAATGAAATAACTGTACAAGCAAATACAACACAAAAACCATTTTTAAAACATTCACTTAAATTAAATTAAACAGACATGGTAAAAACAGAAGAAATATATTTAAGGCTTAGAGTTTGATTAATTCAGCCAAATCAAATATCACTTTCAGATTTGAAGATATTTATCAGGAGTCATTTTTAAAATATTGAGTATTATACCACTTCCTGTTCAAAGGCATAATAAAAGGCATCAAATATATTTACCCTTCGTGTGAATGGAAATGCCGAAAAGTTTAATGTTTAACCTAATGTTTAATGTTGATCTAAAACATTTTAAAACTGATCGTGTAGTGGTATTTTTATTAATCATATGTAATTCTAACCTTTAATATCCTATATACTCCTGTTTCTAACGCGTTTTAGCGAAATGTGGACTTGTCTTGTCTGGGAAACATGCAATTCGATCAACAGCGAGCTAACCCGCTCTTTACTTCATTTTTGACATTTTTTGAATAATTGTCGTCCTATTATAAATATAATATTTTGAATAATTGCTCCGTAGCAATATGCTCTGTCTCCTTTCTCGGTCAACATTGAGATAAGGGCTCCCAGACTGTTACAGATAGCAATAATATAAACAAACCATCCATGCGAGCATAGCAGACAAGGACACACAGATATCTGCAATGGGCAGAGAAAATCATTATTTTTTTGGCATTTTCTCACACAATAATAAATGTAATAAGTAATCTCTTTATATTACTAGGTAAATTCCATATACATAAAGTCAAAATGTCCAAGATAACCAATTCTCATTCCCATTAATACTGTTAATTGAATTAAAAATTGTATTTTGAGTCTCTGTCACATATCGAATCCAACAAAAAGTGTTTATCAGCTATTCAATTTTATTCAAATTACATTCAGTGAAATTGTTGCCCTGTTTTATATCTCCTTTTCTTTCTTTAAACTTATTGCTCCTTATGAGGCTAAGCTTAAACATGTTTAACTATTGATATAAAATGCTCTGATTAACTGTTTGCTGAGTTTTAAACCTCCATACTTTTGCCTTTAAAAACTACAGAGGATATGGAATGGATAGGCTTTTAATGTATTTAGTTAAGCATAATTTTTTTCAGCAAGATACAGAGTTAACAAACGTTTACTTGAATAACTTTTTGTTTATAAATCGGAGACATGGGTTTATCTTTATTTAACCATTAAGAAAAAACTTCATAAATTATCATGATTATGATACATTGGCTTGTATAAGTGTTCATTGTCCTTGAACCTTTCCGCATTTTGTTGCACTGCAACCTGGAACTTAAATGGAATTGACATGAAACTACACAAAATATGATTCAATATTCATGCAGGGATGCAAACACAACCATGGTCAAAAAAGAGTGAGGTAGAGCGGCGATGCGGACCCCCCCCCCACCACACACACACACACACAATATCAGTCAGACTTCATTACGGTCCATCCCGACACAAACGAATTTCGCTTCGCTCTCATTGACTTTGAAAGTAGGCGAAGTTTGCCAATGTTTTTGCTTAATTTAGACAGCCTAAGTGACTGTAATGTTGTGGCTACCACGGATGGATGTATGCACCATGAACTCATAACACACACATGGGTTACACATTACCATTTGCAGGGGCTTCAAAGTTTGGGAGAATAGCAGGGTACAAATAATTTACAGCAGGGTGCAAAATGGTAAAATGTCTGCCAGCAGCAGACATAATGCACGCAAAGCATGCAGGGATATATATATGAGAGAGAGAGATGCAAGTACGAACTTTTCATGGGGTGGGATGGTTTGGAACAGGTCATCTAAAATTGGGATAACATTTACCCGGGACGGGTATTTGAGGCGGGTCGTCTAGCTTAAGCTTGATTAGCGTTGTTACGCACGCCAGTGTTTCCCACAGAAATTTTGGAGACTATGGGGGCAGCCGATGGGGGGGGGGGGTTGTTTAAAATTGAGTGATATGTTAAATATTAACTTATTACTGAAAAACTATTGATTAAAAAAACAAAGACACTGAGAAATGGTCCTATAAACAACTTTACCAATATAAAAGATTACCAAGACTACAAAAATGCAGAAAAATAGGCTTTACTTATCCAAATGCACCTGTTGGTTCAAAAGTTAAAGTGCAGAGAACCTCACAGCACAACATGAAGTTACCTTAAAATATAATATAAATGCCTCAGCTTTCATGTAAGAAAAAAAAAACTATTAATACTAGTACTGTGTGCAGGCAGTCTCTCCTGAAGACTAAATTAAACAATAATTATAAACTAATAAAATAAATGGCTCAGACTTCATAGAAGAAAAAAACAATTTGAACAGAATCTCACAGTATGATGCTGAAGCTGCCTAAACAATGGAAAATAAAATACCATTTTGGCAAAAACGTTGGCATCCATTAATTTCTTGTATTAAGTAAAAAAATGTTGCCAGATACTGCTGACGTTTTACAGCCCAAAATATGTTCAAAACCCGCCAAAATGCACTTAAAACCGCCCAATCTGGCAACACAGCTAATGGCTGCACTCATGTCGAGGATGTAAACAAAGTTGACGCGGCAACAGACATACATGACATAGTGGATGTAATTTACGTTCACAACTTTTTTTGCCATCAGAAATATTTAATATTAAGTTTTGTGACTCAACTGACAATAGCCAGCGGCATAACAAGCCACAGACGGCGATTTGCCGCCGGTGACCGGCTACTTTTGAGACCGCTGCATTTGATCACTCGATGTTCTAAAATAGCAGCTAGTCGGGTGCTAACGGTTAGCATTTAACTAAGACAAACAGCCACAAGCTTTAATAAGACCAATTCTTGCACGTATAGAACGGTATTACGGCACTTAAATATTATCTAGGAACAAAAAACAATAGTCATTAACCCATGTAGACACTACGTTGAGAACATATACAGTCATCATGCAACTCCTCAAATAACATTACGTTTTTCAGGCGTTTTTTACCCCAAGGATAGGTCATGGCTAATATGGTTAGATGAAGGAGGCTAGGTTACGAGAGACAAAGTTAATATATATATATATATATATATATATATATATATATATATATATATATATGAGTGATTCCACGCTTATGGGTACTGAAATGGGGACATGAACTTATTTTTAAAAATTCACCAAAAACCATTTCTTTTTTTTAACCATCAGGTCACAAATCTTTAATGAATGATATGTTAAAAGATAACTTTAATTTTCTGAGATGTAATAAAAACATATTTATATGCCAAAGTCAGAACGTAACAGAAGTGTTGTGGACATATATATTCTCAATTTTAACAATGTAGAATTAATTTTTGAAACATAGGAAGGTGATGTTTTAGCAAACATAATTAATAAACATGTGTAGTAGAATAAACATACACATTCTTTCAATAAGATTAACATGCAGGGTTAGATCTTAACACTAGCCCGTGGCTAGTGCAGATAGCCACGGGCTAGTGCAAAATCTCTGCTACTAGCCCGTGTTGGCTAGTGCAATAACTTGACATGGGTGTGGCCATCGTGAATCACGCAAAATCTGATACAAAATCTTTTAGCTCATTCTATTTATTGTACATGGTGTAATGCATTGTTGCTGAACATTGCTGTCACAGTTCATTGACACAGGTTGTAACTGTGTACCATGATGAGTGCCTAATTTGCCTAAATAAGAATTTGCTATGTTTTTTTCCAGTCTAAGGCAACTGAATGATTTCAGTTCTAGTCCATTTTGCGAGATTACTACATGTACTAGTCTACTTAACTGTAAGCAATGACTACCTCTTTTATACTTCAAAGTGACAATTATGGTTTGAAACACAAAGTCACATATGAGAACCATAATGGATTGAATAAAGTACTGGTTTTGTTACACTGAATTGGGAGCTTCTGTTGTTTCAACTTGTTCATTGTTTAGTATTTAAAATTCTTTCAATTGTCACAGGAATTGGGCTTAAAATAGCGGGCTAGTGCAACACTCTGCGGGCTAGTGCAATTTGCAAGCCACTAGCCCGGCTGGCTAGTGCAGAAAAACCTTAAGATCTAACCCTGACATGGTATATAGCTAGATTGTAATTAATTTGTAACAATCGTAACAGAAGTAATGTAACAGACATCATTTTGGAACTCATAGGCTTGACTTTGGCATATAAATGTTTTTATTACATCTCAGAAAATTAAAGTTATCTTTTAACATATCATTCATTAAAGATTACATGTTTTGTGACCTGATGGTACAAAAAGAAATGGTTTTAGGTGAATAAGTTCATGTCCCCATTTCAGTACCCATAAGCGTGGAATCACTCATATATATATATATATATATATATATATATGCACAATCATTTTAACACTTATGCTTTGATTGTAGACGAGTAAATGACTTCCCCTTCAACGCTGATCGTTTACTCCCAGTCACCGAGGCTCCAAAGAAATACACACTAGTAGATGAAATTCAGCAAGTTGATAAATGAGCACACCTATCTGAGGAAAAGCCCGGGAGTCACGTTCCTTAGCAACCAGATTGCCCAGCCATCGGTTCCACTGACAGTGTAGCAGCAAGCAGTTTGTAACGGAACGCTGTTGAATATTATAATAGCAGCCAGCAGCTACACTGTCAATCTTACTATCTCTGCTGTCAATGGTTCCATATATCCACCAGGGGGAACCAAACGTTGTATGGTCTGCACAGTACTCGGGTCTATCATTACTACCAGAGTGGATTACCGTTGAGCAATGTTTATGTTAAGCAGTACCTCTCTCTCTTTGGATTGATGTCATCCTACAGTCTCTTCTCGAGCAAGGCGTGGTGAGACCGTGTACCAGCTCGTACAATACACCTGTTAATCCAGTACCTAAACCCGATGGTACCTGGCGTTTTACACAAGATTTACGTAAGATTCATGAATTGATTGTTTCTTCTGTAATGTCACAGGTTCCTGCTCATCATTGCTGTTTTTCCATTAATGATCTCTGTTCTGCCTTTTTCCATGCACATGAGGAGACAGCGTTTGGACTCAAGGTTTCATTGACTCTCCTGCTGTTTTTTTCAGTTGTAATTCATAACGTACTCTGTGACCTTCTCCCTCCCTCAGGACTCTGTGGTCTGTGTTCTGGTATCTGCTGAGTCACCAGAAATCTGCCAAGACACTGACACTTGCGCCTGCTCCAACATCTGGCGCACAAGGGCTTTAAGGTTTTCAGGACCAAGCTGCAATATTGCATGGACACTTAAGTATTTGAACTTTTGAAGTTTTGAACTTTCTCAAGGTTGTCATTCTAGACACAAAACGCCCTGCAACTAAACATGCACTGATGTCTTTTCTGGGTCAGAAAATGGATCCCTGACTGCTCTTTAAATGACAAGCTTCTCCGTTCTGCAATCTCTCATCACGATCCACTGCAACATCCTTTGACCCGGACTGACACTATGGTGGTCGCTTATCACTCCCTCAAAAGCACCCTTTGTTCTGCCCCTGGGGTTACCTGATCACTTCAAGCCCTTCCACCTCTATGCCTGTGAACACCGGGGCACAGCCTCTGGGGAGCATGGGGGGGGGGGGGGGGGGGGGGGATGCATCATTGTGCGTTTTTATCCAAAACATTAGACATTGTTGCTCAAGGCTTACCTGCGTGTCTGGGGACTGTCTCCGCATGTGCTTTGATGGTTTTAGATGCGGAAAAATTGGTTTTGTCTCACCCACTGATCTTGCACTCATCACATCAAGTTAAACAGGTGTTGCAAAATTTACAGACCCATTAAATTAATTTATCAGTAATTTAATAGATAATTAAATTAACATATGACTATTTATTCTCTGTTCTACTAACAATCTCGAAATTCGTGTCACATCCCCTTTTGGTAATGTAGGTCACGCTCTCGCACGCCTCCTTAACTCTTGGGATGACATTGATATTGTCTGTCTAAAAATCGTGCATACTACTAGTATCAGGTCTGATCTCTCCTCCAGCCCTCTAGGGATGGGGGAAGTACTCTTTGTTGATGGTTCTTGTTCTAAACGGTTCTTGTTTTATAATTTATAATATTTATCATACCTCTGTGGTTACTCTGTGTGTTCACTGCCTGATATTCTGCATGAGGCATATGCTCTTCCTTTCTCATTTGATTTTTGTCATCTTGATTGTGGACAAATTCTCTAAATGGGTAGAAGTTTTTCCCTGTTCTCGAGAGAACACGAAGGTAGTTACTCGTACTCTGGCAAAAGAAATAATACCTAGTTATAATAATAATAATACTAATACATTTTATTTATAAGTGCCTTTCAAGGTACCCAAGGACACTGGACAGTAAAAAAGAAAAACAAACAATAAAAGCAGAACAATAAAATAACAACAATAAAATAATAAGAAATCAATAATAATAATTATTGTTATAGTTATGGGGTTCCAGACGCCATAGACTCAGACAAAGGTACCCCGTTTCACCTCAAAAGTCACACAAAACCTTTGTAAGTATCTCTAAACTAAACTGGTGTTTTCACATTCCTCAATCCTCTGGTATCGTAGAACGTACTAATCGAACATTGAAAGACAAATTAATTAAGGTCATGCAGGACACAGGTTTGGTTCTGTAATCCATAATTCATTCTGGCTGAAATTCGTGTGACACCAAGAAATTATTTTTGGGAGACCTTTCCCTCTCCCCTGGAAGAAGGGAACTCCGGCTCCGGGTACCTCTGATTTGAAAATGCATATGGATGAGTATTCTGCAGCCCTTATAGATAAGTTGTATAAAATTTGTACCAAGGTCAATAGTACAATATTATCTCCACCACACACCCCTTTCACGTCGGAGACAAGTGCCGGTGTGACTTTTTTAAAGTAATGATTTGGACAATTGGGAAAACCTAGATATGGTGGGCCTGCAGACATAGTCGCCATTACTTTTACTGCTGTTTTAAGTGATCTTTTTCCACAGTGGATCCATGCCACGCGATTGAAGAAGGCTCCATAACAAAGTTGTGTTACAATGACAAGTTTGCTACTAACGTTTTTTTTTTGTGTCCCGAGAATCTCTGTTCTCTCTCTCTGTCTCTCTATTTCTGAGCTCTACACAGATTCGACTGAGAATCCTCAAGACGTTGTGAACAAAGAGGGGAAGAGATCGTGCGCCCCGTTTGGGACCAATCATCCTCACTACAACCATAACAGTCCTCATCACGGGTTTCGTGACTTCATTGTTGCTCAGGGCAGGGCTACCCGCCCGAGCCTTCGTGACTGCTTCATCTTCGCTCGGGGCAGGGTTACCTGCCTGAGCCTTCTGGACCACTTCATTGCTCGGAGCAGGGTTACCCGCTCAAGCTGGACAACATCTTCTGGCAATTTGCTAACTGGACTGCACAAGCGCACACCACACGAATGTGTTATGTCTTTCATCGGATGCCGTTTTCTACTATTATTACACATCTCTATCTCTATAACTCTGTATTCTTACAGGACTCTGTTCTCACTATAGGTCGATATGCCTTCTAATTTCATTTTTCCTCACTGTTTTAGAACAAATTACTCTGAAGGAAGTAGCGTGCATTTGGGACGAATTAGGAGGTTTTGAGTTTCTCTAAGCTCCGGTGAGGTAGGACGAGTGCTGATCGGGCATGCCCGCCCTCTGAGCACCAATATACGTCAAGAAGGGCAAAGATTAACTCAAGATTAATTCTCGATGTAAATCACATATATGATCATGAGGTGATAATGATCATATATGGTCCTAGGATTTGATAATAGTGATACTATTATCAAAGGGGGGATTGTTAGGTTTATATAAGTATTATTCTTGACCAAGAAGGCAGTAATATATTTGTGACAAAATTAAGGATGAATTTCTGTCAGTTAAAATGACCTTATGTCTCGGCTGGACATTGTTTGGGAACATTTTGTTTATTTTGATATGAAATGTGTATTTTTGATATGAGATGTGTCTGAATGGCGACAGGGTCTGCGATGATATCACACACACACACAATGGCCTTTGATATCACACACAACCATAGCCAACGTGTATTGGGAATTAAAAGTTAGATTTAAAGCCATGATTTAAGTTAGTTTATAGCTAGGATTGTGATTTAAGATTGTTAGAGTTAACCAGTCTTTAATGTTGAATCTGAAGTTGAAATGATTGAATGTTGGATGTAATGGTAGCCTTATTGCTGAACAAAGTGTTAAGATCCTTTATTATTTTTGGACTATTGCATATACTATGGCAGTGATTTAAATTTAATTGTTAGATCTAAGATGCATTCAATGATTTAAGTTAGTTTTATAGTTTTAAGTTAGTTTTATAATTACAGAATATAATTTAGGATTGTTAAGACTTTATGATTCTAATGTTAAGAACATATTCTTGATATGAGATGTTTTGCTTATGACTGTCTTTGTTTAGGTTTGTTCTTATTTTTTGTTTACTTTCTTATAACATATCTTTGTTGAAAAATTCCATATGTACTTAAGCAATGACCTTTAAAATCTGTTTGTACCTTGCTATCATGTCATATGATCAGCAATATGTCATTGTTATGATTTACACACACACACACACTGATGGAGATTATTTGACCTGCCCCAAGATCAAGCTGCTCACTTGCACGCAAGTCAAACACACACACATACATCTGAACATTCCATCAGAACAGTGATGTAATTAAGATGTGACCTGCTCATACACACACACACACACACACAAATAGACACAGATATCAAAATGATGTCACTCACTCACACCCCCCTCTCTGAGGTCACATACAAACACACACACACACACACACATTCGACAGACACAATAGCCGTTTAGAGAGATTATAATTTGTTATAAAAGGTGTTTGTAATATTTCATCTTTGGCGAGAAAACTGTGAATAAACAGCAGTGAAACCGATCTCTGGTTCTCTGTTTTTTTGCGGTGTTCCGTCCCAGACGTCTGGGTGGTACGAGGGCGGGGGTCCCGAGAAGTTGACCGATTGACCGTTTCCGACTGGGTGAACCCCAACAGCTAAACTTTAAATTTTTTTTAAACTAAAGTGCTTAAATAAATAAAAAATAACCAACAGTTAAGTCTCTTTATGCATAAATGTTTCCAGTTCTCAAAAAAATCTTTTCCAATCACAATTCCTTTTTTTTTTAAATAATTTTATTTTTACAGGATTACATTTTTTTCCCTCCTAAATACAAACCACGAGTTCCCCCTTTTTTTGGGCTCATATCTGGACAGTGCCAATTCTGGGTCTCGGATCAGAGCCATCTACTGTTGTTTTTATTACTGTCGTATAATTATTTTATGACGTAAATTATAATTAATGAGTAATTGCAAAAAATATGAATAGAATAGGAGATGCTTGTTTTTGGTAAGAAAGACATGACTACAATTTGTCGTGTGTGTGTGTGTGTGTGTGTGTGCGCGCGCGTGCCTGAGGACAGGGTGTGCGTCGAATCCAGGACACACTCCGTGGCAGCGGCTGCTTCTCAATGGCACAGCTGCATCCCATCGTGTGCAGTGAGGTCAGGAGATCACCACCACCCTCCAGCTGCAGCAGGCCTACACACACACAAAAAAAATACTGATCCAGGCTAGTACTTTACACCATGTAAGCGTGAGGAAAATGCTGGAACAACAGCGCCACCTACCAGGATCTACCAGCACCACTATGTGTTTGATGCACTCCTCAGGTCTCATGGCCTTCACAGCCTCGGTCAGCGCTTTCTTCTCCGCTCTCAGCCGCCCCCTCTCTCTGTGCTGCTTCTCCCGCTCAGCTTTCCTGCACAGGGCCTCCTGTCTGCTCGCCTCAATCTCCTCTTGGGTGCGTTTGCACTTTCGGAGACCAGCGTCTTCATCCCTGACGCAGATGGACTCTTTTCCAGAATACCTCTCAGCACCTGGATCATCTCCTAAAACTTTTACACAGACATCAGCAGTTGCGCTCTTCTCCTTCAAGCCTCCGTTGTGATTCACACATGACTGCTGATTCTCAGATGTGCTCTTAGCTATAGCTTTCTGTTTCAGTCTCACAGCCAAAGGAAAGAAAGCCTCTTCATCCTCCTCCTCACTGTCACTACTGACCATGAAGACGTCTCCTCCAGCTCCAGCAGGCTGAGCCGAGACCAGATGAGTCGTCGCATCTGAACACACCAAAGTGTTCAGTTTTTGGGAGAAATTGATCACAGGGAGCTGCTCCGAGTCGCTGGAGTCGCTGTCAGTGAAACGAAATCCTGCTCGACTGCTGCTCCCCATCCTGAGTGTTCAGATACATTACACTGTAAACAACTGCATTAAAAGATAAAAACATGATTCTTCTGGCTGGACACATTTCCTGCCTCTCAAAGTTATTAAGACAAACTCGTTTTGAAGAACAGAGTGCAAACTCCTCGGTCCTGAAGTTTATCATCAAACATAAACCTGTGATTTGCAGCTGCACGACTGTCAGCGCTTCTGCTATCAAAAATTACACCACAGCATGGTTACGGTTCAATTCTCAAATCTAAACGTGTTGATTAATTTCCTCTAATCACACCTCTGACATCTCATCGATATTATTGGCCGATATGAGATAAAATGTAAAAAAAAAAATCAGCATCAGTGTTTATCAGGGCTGGTAAATTTCAATTTTAAAAAAAATGGAGAGATGGAAGATGGATTTTTCAACTGTAATGAGTTATGAGTGTTATTGCATAGTTTGTCCCCCAGAGGGCGCACTGCAGCTGCATGGTTGGCAACACAATCAGCGAACTGGAGAAAAGTGAAACAGTGGTGGCCTTCCCAAAATCCTCTCAACACAAAGAGCATCTTACCAAGGAGAGAGTGAGTGTTCATTGTTCTGCTCGCTCTACCATTTATAATGATGATTTTTGGGAAACTCGACAGAGAGCAGCAACGATGTGTCACAGATTAAAACCTTCACTTATTTATATTAAAAAGTCTCAGGCATACACATAAACAAATAAGAAAATGTGTGTGTGTGTGTGTGTGTGTGTACACACTATGACCACTGACAGGTGAAGAAGTGAATATCATTGATGATCTCATTACAGTGGCACCTGTCGAGGGGCGGGGTTTATTAGGCAGCAGGAGAACAGTCAGTTCTTGAAGTTGATGTGTTGGAAGCAGGAAAAATGGGCGAGTGTGAGGATCTGAGCGACTCTGACGAGGGCCAGATAGTGATGGTGAGATGACTGGGTCTGAACATCTCCAAAATGGCCCATCCTGTGGGCTGTTCCCGGTATGCAGTGGTTAGTACCGAACAAAAGTGGTCCAAGGATCCAAAGTACAACCGGTGAACCAGCAACAGGGTCATGGGTGTCGAAGGCTAGAACATACAGTCCAATCCCACAGAAGAGCTACTGTAGCACAAACTGCTGAAAAATATCCCTTTAAAGATCTGATGACACGAAGATGACTCTATGCAATTTCTTAAATAAACTATACAACATGGCAAACATGTTAGATTTCTGTCATAATTACGTGAAAAGAAGCTGTTGTTACGCGAATATCCAACTTTTAATTGCACAGCGCAAGAAAACTGGGTCCGTGGCTCGTGGCCATGTTGTGACGTCAGCGGAAGAACACGCTGCGGTTCACTGGCTGCTCTACTCTGGTTCTACTCAATGGAAATGGCAGCTGGCATCACAATTCTGAACAAAAGAACAACCAAATACTGGTACTTTAAGCAGTGATCATGATGGCATGATTTTATCTGATTTTAAATAAATGAGATTGATAATAATGTGAATGTTCACAACTAGTACATACAAACTCTGCAGCTTCTGATTCAGCAGCTGCGTCATACTCCGCAAAAACATCAGCAAGAACCTACAATATAAATGGAAATGCAATACACTAAGCTCAAATGACTTTTGGAAAGTATAATTTCTAAATTTTTTCTACATGTTCTTGAAGTCGGTCATCGGGGTACTTGCTACCGTTCCCTAACAACGCATGGCAAAGGGTAAAGTGTAGTGTTGCTACGAGTACTTGCTAAAGCCTCCGGTGGAAGATCCTCGATGTGCTGATAAGACATACAGTTCTATAGAACACACAAGTGTCACGATAATCACAAAACAGATGCAAATTGTTAAAATACCTAATTTTTAAGCAATCATGTATTGATCTCTTCCGAATAGAATCTATGATAGCCTACCCTCTTTACCCTTTGCCTCTCGTTGCTAGGCGGCAGTTACATGAAAGCCGCAAGCTTTCACAAGCAAATACATGACTGATATCACGCCGACTTTATGATTACATTTATGATTATCATGAATGTGTACTCTATGATGTGTACTCTATGAGCGCTCTGGAGCGAGTCACTTCCAAGATGGCCGTGCAGACCGCAGTGTTACTATTTTTAGCATCATGTCGGAGCACTCTATAGCTCTACGTACCTTTATCTTATGTCGTTTCTCAACACATGTTCTGACAGGAGGACTGTCTTTGGAGGAGACGCCTTGTCCCAGGCGACTGCTGGATCCGGCATAGCTACTAGTAGACCCCCTCTGGAATACTGTAGGCACTGCTGATGGTAGCAACACACTTTTGTGCTGAACTGAACACCCAAGAGATTCTTTTAAGCTGGGAAGGGTGTCAAAACAATCCAAATCGAAGTGTTCAGAGCACAGGACGGATGTTGGTGAGGGCTCCCACTTGTCACGAGTGCGCCTGACTTGCTTCACCCACTTCGCATGCAGCTCGGGATCTCTGGGAAACTTGAATAAACTTACCCCATCCTTGTGGGTTTTGGAGCAAAAGCCGGCAACACAACGCGAAGGCATAATAACTATATTATATATATATATATATATATATATATATATATATATATAAATAAATAAAATGTATAACAATGTATAATAATAATAATGCTAATAATGAGAAACTGAACACCTGTCGCATCAACAACAAACTGGTAAGTGAGGAGGAAGATTCTTTCGATGATGTCATATAGCCCCTCCCCCTCATTCGTCTCCTGGGTGCTGCAGCCCCGTCAAATTTGCCCAAATAGCCGCGTTTGTCATAACATGTAAAATAGGCGCCTTCGTGAATTAATATATGGATCATCGAGAATTACTTTTTATGTTATAAAACATCGCCAAAGATGTCAAAAACACGTCAACAGATCTTTAAGGTACATTTAGAACAGATTCTTAAGAATTTGACTAATCGCTAGTTAACTGTGGACAATAAGGTGATTAATCGTGATTAAATATTTTAATCGATTGACAACTCTAATCAAATTACAATCTTTGGCAACTTTCCATGATGGTAGATACAAAATCAATTTGGGAAGAGCTTTTTGAGGAAAATGACTGTTAAAAAGTGGGAACAGCCAGCCTGTCGTTAATTATTTTCCTCCAGCAGCGTGGCCCTGAGGGACCGGCTCCTGACCCGCCGCTCCTGAGGGACCGGCTCCTGACCCGCCGCTCCTGAGGGACCGGCTCCTGACCCGCCGCTCCTGAGGGACCGGCTCCTGACCCGCCGCTCCTGAGGGATCGGCTCCTGACCCGCCGCTCCTGAGGGATCGGCTCCTGACCTGCCGCTCCTGAGGGACCGGCTCCTGACCCGACAATCCTGAAGAACTGACTCCTGAGGGACTGACTCCTGACCCGCCGCTCTTGAGGAACTGACTCCTGACCCGCCGCTCCTGAGGGACTGACTCCTGACCCGCCGCTCCTGAGGGACTGACTCCTGACCCGCCGCTCCTGAGGGACTGACTCCTGACTGACTCCTGACCCGCCGCTCCTGAGGGACCGGCTCCTGACCCGCCGCTCCTGAGGGACCGGCTCCTGACCCGCCGCTCCTGAGGGACCGACTATTGACCCGACAATCCTGAAGAACTGACTCCTGAGGGACTGACTCCTGACCCGCCGCTCTTGAGGAACTGACTCCTGACCCGCCGCTCCTGACCCGCCGCTCCTGAGGGACTGACTCCTGACCCGCCGCTCCTGAGGGACTGACTCCTGACTGACTCCTAATCCGCCGCTCCTGAGGGACAGACTCCTGACCCGCCGCTCCTGAGGAACTGACTCCTGACCCGCCGCTCCTGAGGAACTGACTCCTGAGGGACTGACTCCTGACTGACTCCTAATCCGCCGCTCCTGAGGGACTGGCTCCTGACCCGCCGCTCCAGAGGGAACGACGCCTGACCCGCCAATCCTGAAGGACCGACTCCTGAGGGACTGACTCCTGACCCGCCGCTCCTGACCGACTGACTCCTGACCCGCCACTCCTGAGGGACTGACTCCTGATCCGACGCTCCTGAGGGACAGACTCCTGATCCGCCGCTCCTGAGGGACTGACTCCTGACCTGCCGCTCCTGACCCGCTGCTCATGAGGGACCGGCTCCTGAGGGACCGACTCCTGACCCGCCGCTCCTGAGGGACCGACTCCTGACCCGCCGCTCCTGAGGGACCGACTCCTGACCCGCCGCTCCTGAGGGACCGACTCCTGACCCGCCGCTCCTGAGGGACCGACTCCTGACCCGCCGCTCCTGAGGGACCGACTCCTGACCCGCCGCTCCTGAAGGACCGACTCCTGACCCGCCGCTCCTGAGGGACCGACTCCTGACCAGCCGCTCCTGAGGAACTGACTCCTGACCCGCTGCTCCTGAAGGACCGACTCCTGAGGGACTGACTCCTGACCTGCCGCTCCTGAGGCACTGACTCCTGACCAGCCGCTCCTGAGGGACTGACTCCTGACCCGCCGCTCCTGAGGGACCGACTCCTGACCTGCCGCTCCTGAGGCACTGACTCCTGACCAGCCGCTCCTGAGGGACTGACTCCTGACCCGCCGCTCCTGAGGGACCGACTCCTGACCCGCCGCTCCTGAGGGACCGACTCCTGACCCGCCGCTCCTGAGGGACCGACTCCTGACCAGCCGCTCCTGAGGAACTGACTCCTGACCCGCCGCTCCTGAAGGACCGACTCCTGAGGGACTGACTCCTGACCTGCCGCTCCTGAGGCACTGACTCCTGACCAGCCGCTCCTGAGGGACTGACTCCTGACCCGCCGCTCCTGAGGGACTGACTCCTGACCTGCCGCTCCTGAGGCACTGACTCCTGACCAGCCGCTCCTGAGGGACTGACTCCTGACCAGCCGCTCCTGAGGCACTGACTCCTGGCCCGCTGCTCCAGCAGCTCACAGTCACAAACGTGCAGTGTGCAAAGATGCAATTATAAATTAAAAACATTCTGATATAAACTAAAACGCCCTGATTGAGAAAATCACGCAGTTTATTCAAACTCCTACCTGATTATTATTATTACTGTTATTATTAATGAATAATCCGGATTCAATATCACTTGTAAAATACACACTCATACCGTCATTCTGTGCTCACTGTATACTTTATATTCATCTATTTCATACCTGACTTACCTGGATTACTTTGCACCGTGTTTGTTAGTTAGTTTGTTAGTTTGTTTGTTTTGTCCTCAGAGAGCGCAGTGAGCCCGGAGTGAAACTCCCCCTGAGTCCGCAGAGCCGGAAATAAATAAACTGATTCTGAAGTGCAGGATCAGAGTCTTCCGGCTCCAAAGAGCGCGCGCGGTTTCTTTCTTCTTCTGCGTGTTGGATGGAAAGCGGCTGCACGCGGTGCTGCCACCTGCCGCCTCACACCTCTCATTACAGCCGGGGTTTTAACACGAATAATAATTATTCAAACAAATATGCATTGATTCAAAAATAATTTATTTACATATACAGCACTACATATCGTGTAAAATTCATTATTTTATTGTGATGTGTACTTGTAAGCATTTAAAATAGGGAGATGTTTGAGAGTAATGCAGACCCTGCGTCTTTGAGCGTCATTACGTCATCACGTTACAGTTACGTGCTTCAAAATGGCGGCGCTCGTGCCCTTGTTATTAAAACCCAGAGTAGGTAAGTTGGTTAAAAATATTTATTTACGGTAAGCGTTTAAAAGAACAACATGTAGGAATAGCTTGTATAAAAGATATATGTTTAATAGAAAGTAATTATTGTATATTTCTGGGTAGTTTCGCTAAATTATCCAGAGCGGGCCCGAGTGGAACACACTGCGCGTGACCGTGATACTCGCGCACGCGCGGCTCAAACCGGCGCTTTCATCATTCTGCGCGAGCTCACTTTACCAACACCTCAGAGTAATCTGGTATTTTCTTGCTCTGTGCGCGCGCGCCTCTGTCTCAGTTCAGTAAAGGAAGAAGAGACAGCAGCGGGATGATGATGAGGATGATGGGGGATGATGATGGGGGATGATGATGATGGGATGATGATGGGGGATGGGGATGATGGGGGATGATGATGATGATGGGGGATGGGGATGATGGGGATGATGGGGGATGATGGGGGATGATGGGGGATGGGGATGATGGGGGATGATGATGATGGGATGATGATGGGGGATGGGGATGATGGGGGATGGGGATGATGGGGGATGATGATGATGATGGGGGATGGGGATGATGGGGGATGATGATGATGGGGGATGATGATGATGGGGGATGGGGATGATGATGGGGGATGATGATGATGATGGGATGATGATGATGATGATGGGGGATGATGATGATGGGGGATGATGATGATGGGGGATGATGATGGGATGATGATGATGATGGGGGATGGGGATGATGATGGGGGATGATGATGATGATGGGATGATGATGATGATGGGGGATGATGATGATGGGATGATGATGGGGGATGGGGATGATGGGGGATGGGGATGATGGGGGATGGGGATGATGGGGGATGATGATGATGGGGGATGGGGATGATGGGGGATGATGATGATGGGGGATGGGGATGATGATGATGGGATGATGATGATGGGATGATGATGATGATGATGGGGGATGATGATGATGGGGGATGATGATGGGGGATGATGATGGGGGATGATGATGATGATGGGATGATGATGATGATGATGATGGGGGATGATGATGATGGGGGATGGGGATGATGATGATGGGGGATGATGATGATGATGGGATGATGATGATGATGGGGGATGATGATGATGATGATGGGATGATGATGATGATGATGATGATGGGGGATGATGATGATGGGATGATGATGGAATGATGGGGGATCATGGGGGATGGGGTCAACAGCCTCAACTTCAACTGATTTATTTCACCTTTGTGAAAACGCCAAGAAAATGCATTGCTTGCATATTAACATCAACATTTTATGCAATTAACTTTTTTTTAAACAATAGGCTATGCATTGTAACAGGAATGAGCGCATGAGCCTAATCGTTATCACCTCTGAACCTTTACCCAAAATGCCTCTGTTTAATCTTAACCAGTGTCGGCTATTAACTAGTTTGAAAACCTGAACCCTGAATTCACAACAGCATCAAACAAGTCAAGACAATCTGTGATACAGATTAAAGACACATGAAACAAATGAAGGACAACAAAAAATGTTTCAGAAACACAGCCACCCTAAAGAAGATGCTTTTTTTCTAGAACAAACCTTTATTTGTCACATGCACACTTCAAGCACAGTGAAATTCATCCTCTGCATTTAACCCATCTGAAGCAGTGAACACACGCACACACTCAGAGCAGTGGGCAGCCACACCAGAGCGCCCGGGGAGCAGTCAGGGGTTCGGTACCTTGCTCAAGGGCACCTCAGCCCAAGGCCCCCGACGTTAACCTAACTGCATGTCTTTGCACTGTGGGGGAAACCGGAGCACCCGGAGGAAACCCACACAGACACGGGGAGAACATGCAAACTCCACACAGAAAGGCCCTCGCCGGCCACGGGGCTCGAACCCGGAACCTTCTTGCTGTGAGGCGACAGCGCTAACCACTACACCACCGTGCCGCCCCGGTAAATATATTATTGCATATATTTACATGATGAGTGAATTTGCTCCAGTAGCGCTTTATTGCCCGAGAGCCTGCTGTGAAACTGCGAGCAAGTATCGTCAAAATTAGTAATGAGCAAGGCTTTGAGAGTAGGCACGGTCATGCAATTCCTCTCGTCAGTCCAGGTGTTGCTCATGAGTGAAAATATTCGCTCAGCTGGAGCATTGGTGCCAGGTAGGCACATGGCAAAGTGGCAAAGCTGGCTGACATTGCTGTAAGGAATCTCCCTGCTCTTGAAGTGCGCAAACATCTCCGCCCAGCGCTCATCCGTTCGGCATTGTCGCGTAGTAGTTGACAGCCACTAGTGAAAAAAAAAGTTATAACACGGCCTCTATATTGCAACATTGTACAAATAGATACATTGTAAGGTTGACTGCGCGCACACGCACACTGATGCTGAATTGCTAGAAGCTTTATTGACATCGCGTTGGCTATATATGATCGCTGTAACCGGGACAGTTTGTTCGTGTTTGGTGTAAACCGGGACATTTCAGCGTCCCAACAGATCTTTGTCGGGACTGGGGACACGCAACTCAAAATCAGGACTGTCCCGGTCAAACCGGGACGTCTGGTCACGTTAATCCAGAGCGAGTGTTTCATCTATGTGCACCGCGGGATTGGCCAGTGTCCCCTTACACCGCGGGATTGGCCAGTGTCCCCGCGCACCGCGGGATTGGCCAGTGTCCCCGCGCACCGCGGGATTGGCCGGTGTCCCCTTACACCGCGGGATTGGCCAGTGTCCCCGCGCACCGCGGGATTGGCCAGTGTCCCCTTACACCGCGGGATTGGCCAGTGTCCCCTTACACCGCGGGATTGGCCAGTGTCCCCGCGCACCGCGGGATTGGCCAGTGTCCCCTTACACCGCGGGATTGGCCAGTGTCCCCTTACACCGCGGGATTGGCCAGTGTCCCCGCGCACCGCGGGATTGGCCAGTGTCCCCTTACACCGCGGGATTGGCCAGTGTCCCCTTACACCGCGGGATTGGCCAGTGTCCCCGCGCACCGCGGGATTGGCCAGTGTCCCCGCGCACCGCGGGATAAATATTTGTATCTTTTTTTTTTAAATATATGATTGTGTATGTGGGCTTCACGATCTATTTAATCTAGTCTTCAGGGTTCAAAGCTAAAAACTGAGAATCACAAAATACAGAATTTGTCATCTACATTTCTGTAAGTCTTGTTTGGACATTCTAGCTCTGTGTAATCTCGAGTCACACTGCCTGGATGTAGTCATGCTCTCTTGGTCGTGTGTGTGTGTGTGTGTGGTTCTGCAGGTTTTCTCGTGTTGTCTCCGATGCCAGCGGTTCTCTCGAGCAGACCTGCGTCTAAGAAGTCTGGAGGCAGCAGCAAGAACCTGGGAGGGAAAAGTCCGGGTCACAGATACGGCTTCAAGAAACAGGACGGTAAATACAAATATTTAGATAGTTCTAGTGTTACTTTCTAAATCATAACAATGTGGAAATACTTCACAGATTGCGAGATAAACAAAATTTAACACACATTAAAAGTGGGGAAAAATGAATGGATAAAGCAAATGCAAAGAAAAAGGGACTATAATGAGAAATGGAAAAGTGCAGTACCAAACATCTAAAATATCTCTTCAGGACAAAATCAAACTACCATAAAGTTTCCCCTCCCGCAGGAGGACAGTCCAGTTCACTTTTACACAGTGACACACGTTTGGAAGACTTAAACTAAATCTGAAATCTCAATAATCTGTTACACTCACAGTAACATAATGCCTCTAGTTAACCATTATATGAAATTAAGAATGGATAAACTTGAAAGAACAGATTGCGCTGGATTTGTGTATTCCCTGGAATAAGAAATATGAGGAGGATCTTACACGGTTGTGTGAAGATATGAAGTTTATCTTTGAGTGGTGAATGTATAGATTCACAAGTGAAAATATTTTCAACACGAGAAGATAAAGCTCATATCTTCGTGCCACTGTGTAATGTTCTTTGTATTATTTGGACACACCCACAAAAAACCCTGCAAGTTAATCAAAAGAATTTTAATTTTGAACTGGTTCACCATTTTGACAACAAGCGTCAAGAAAACACTGGGAGTGACATCATCAGAGTGAAATATCGGTGATTATTATCCATACAGGACACTTTTTCGATGGAATAAAAACGTGTTCTATTCCCTTCTAGCGGGTTTCATTCATTTGGTTTGATAGCATGCAATATTGCTAGCATATCGCTAATGCTACGTATATTACATCACTCTGCCCAATGGAGAATGAGCATGCAATATTATGATATTGCACGGTTGTCAAGACAACATGACATCACACGTGAGAGACATAAAACTTCCGCGTTAGCAAGCGACTGTGACAATTTGTAAACAAACATGGCCGCCAGGTTTGCTTCATTAAATACAGAAGATTTTGAGAGAATTTTGAAAGAGAAAGACGCGTTGAACACCCGAAAGGAATGTGTATGAATCTCATCTCATCTCATTATCTCTAGCCGCTTTATCCTTCTACAGGGTCGCAGGCGAGCTGGATCCTATCCCAGCTGACTACGGGCGAAAGGCGGGGTTCACCCTGGACAAGTCGCCAGGTCATCACAGGGCTGCACATAGACACAGACAACCATTCACACTCACATTCACACCTACGCTCAATTTAGAGTCACCAGTTAACCTAACCTGCATGTCTTTGGACTGTGGGGGAAACCGGAGCACCCGGAGGAAACCCACGCGGACACGGGGAGAACATGCAAACTCCACACAGAAAGGCCCTCGCCGGCCCCGGGGCTCGAACCCAGACCTTCTTGCTGTGAGGCGACAGCGCTAACCACTACACCACCGTGCCGCCATGTGTATGAATAATAATAATAATAATAATATCTGGCTTTTTTCCGTGGTCTATCAGATATATTCCATTCAGCTCCTCGTCTTCGACTCGTTCAGTATCATGCTTGCTGAATGGAATATATCTGATAGACCACGAAAAAAAGCCAGACGATATTATTTAAATCTGTCACTCAGATCCGCGACGTTCTTCACGTCACCTGTCGGTGATTTTAATGTCATGGCTGATACAGTATATAAAACAATATCTATGATATCTCAGGAAAGTGTACTGATGGATATCGTCTTCATTCCCAGCCCGAGTCGTTATTTAAAGCCGCTTAATAACATTTTGACTATTTATCAGACCCAAAGGGTTTTTTCCTTTTTTTTTTTTTCTCCTCCCTGATCTTTTCACCACCAGAACTTTAGTTCTAATAGTGCTACTTTAGTGATCACTGTGGTGGTGGCTGACCCTCTGTCTCTATTTCACAGCCCAGGACTCGTCCTCGGGTTTTAGACATTCCCTTATTTCTGACAGTTTCCAATGCAATATTTCATCTTTTCCCATTTTAATTGTACAGTGAATGGCCTTTAAATGTAAGTTTTAAAGAAATACACTTGTAAAAATGATCTGAATAAACCTGTACTTTATTAATACACATTTACTGTAACGCACTGTGACCCGAGACCTCTGCATTATTCCTGTGTTTAAGCGACTTCTCCAAATATTTTACGTTTTTGTGCAGTATTCACTAATCACTGTTCACTTTTATCCTTTTAGGAGACTTTGTTCGTGCAGGTAACATCCTCGCCACACAGAGGCTCATTCGCTGGCATCCGGGAGCTCATGTAAGCTCTGCATAATGTACATTTCTGCATAATTGATAATTTTCTAAAAACAAATGAGATCTTCTGCACTGTAGTCTAGAAGTGCCGATCTCCACTTACTGCGGCTGATTTAGATTCAGGAAGCCACAAGGTGGTGGTGGTAATAAATAATAATAATAATATCCTTGTTATACTTCTGTATTTCTCTACTTCTGTAAATAACGTTAATGTAAATTTGATTACTTATCTAGTGCTGTTTTATTTAATTTAATATTAAATTTAATTTCACTTGATGTTAAATTTTTTTTATTATTAAACTTTTGTTAAATAACTGAAACATTTATGGAATTTGATAGATTAATACGTGAGTATTATTTTAGTATTAAAATTAGTTCTAAATCCTGCTTCAACTAACTACTTAAATATCAAACCCAAGTACAATTCATCCTCCAATATTCTTTTAGCTGTTTCTGTTTCTTTTCAATACTTGATAACAAAGCTGCCATTTTATTTTTCTCTACTCACGGTATATGAGCTGATATCCTAGTGATACAGTAGCCAGTCAGGGCGTGTGATTGCTCATATCCAGTGAATGTGGAGAGAATAATATACGCTATATAATGCTAGACTGTGATATTTTATGCGATAGTGTTCTAATCATTCAAGGCAGAATCATGTGTTTTAATTGTTGCATAAAAAGTAATTTTTATTTCTCACCTTCTAAACCACTCACAGCAACCCAACATTTCCACAAACTACACACCTTTCAGAAGCTATCTTTCTATTTTAAGACAATTTAGTGATATATTTTTTCTGAACAATTTTTAATTTTTAGTAGATGGACATTTAATAAATCTTTTTTTTTTTTTAACATTCTGGTATTTTGTTATTGGTTGATAAATTCTTGAACATTTAAGGCCCCGTCCACACGAGTACGCGGCCTCACACAATACGCCGTCGTTTTGAGAAAAATCTCCGTAAACACGGTGTCGTTTCAATTCACTGGAAACGACCCAAAACGTTGTAGTACATATGCCAGACCTGTATGTGGCGCTGTGATGCCGCCACACCAATACACTAAAACCAGAAGAGAAGCCATGGAGCATGCGTATAAAGGTCACGCGCTGTTTACAAAACAAGCTCATAACACGAGAAGTTTTGTTGCTCCTCGCAGTAATATAAAAGCAGAAGGTTTTGTTGTAGCAGCTGTAATAGACGGAGTTGTTTCTGCAGTACGAGCACAAGCCTGTAGTCCGCCGTTGTTGTTATGACTCGTCTAGCGGCGGTGGCTGAGGTTAAAGGTTAGAGAGGTGGGGCTTATACGTCATAATTTCTGAAAAAATCCACTTCGCCGTCCAGACGACTCCGGGCTATCCGGCGTTTTAGGATTTTTCCCACTCTGGGACCCGTTTTTAAAAAATACCGGTTTCACCCCTTGAAAAAGCCAGCTCTGTCTGGATGCGAGGCCGAAACAATAAAGTATTTATGCGGATTCGACAAAAACGTACTCGTGTGGATGGGGCCTAAGATTAGTTTCTGCTCATTCTAAAACCAGAGGGTGTACAAACTTTTGCACTCTCTCTAATAGTCACTCTTCAGCAGAACGTCACTCGACCCTGACTCTCCACGGCACTGTTCTTCTTTGACAGGTGGGAATGGGGACGAACAACACGCTGTACGCTCTGGAGGACGGTACGGTGCGGTACACTAAAGAAGTGTACATCCCTCTGCCTCGTAGCGCCGAAGCCAGGGACGTGATCCCCAAACTGCCCAGAGGAGCCGTGCTCTACAAGTCCTTCGTCAACGTCGTCCCCACCAAGCAGGAGAACAACTTCAAACTAGTGGACATGGTCTGAGAAACGGTTCTAACCGGATTCCAGATTCGGTGAACTGGGAAATGTTTGGCGCTCGTCCGGGATATTACCACTGATGAAGAAACGCCTTTTTTTTTTGTTTACTTTTAAAAAGTTAATAATAAAATTAATAAATCTGCAGTACCATGCACCATCTCAATCATTTTCACAAACCTACTTGGTTGAATTCAGTGTAGAGTTCTGCTCATAAGTTTGCACACCCCTGCCAGAATGGAACATGTTTATCATTGTTTTTGTTTGTTTTAGAAATTCAGTGATCATAAAAACACACTTCAGAATTTGCTGTTACACGAAAACTATCCACTTCCATCAGCATTAAACCCTACAACCTTTTAAAGTATAATATTTCGTTCATATATAAAATGTTCATATCCTCCTGAATGTGTGTAAATTACACTTTAAGAACATGAACTAATGCAAACCTCAACTTGAGCGACTTCAGATCCTGTCAGTAGCGCGGATTACTGCGCGGAGAGAGAAGGAATGTAATGTTTGGTTTAAATTGCTGGTTTTAAGTGAGTTTTAATTGTGCTTTGGAGTCTATCAAAAACATCCTCTTGCTAATTGACTGGGTCAGGGACTAAGAGAACCATCAAGAACATTTTGTTAAACTCTACAGTACTGTGCAAAAGTCTTGGGCACCCTATTTTTTTTTTCTTTCATACAAGGAAGGAGGTTGAATTGATAAAGTATGATCTCGGAGCATAGACCTCTGACACATAAGAGATTCTGCCTCACGGATCGATCCGGGAGCAAACAGTCACTGATGCAGACATGGCTGCTCAAAGAGGTTTCTCAGTTTATTGTCGGACAAACACGAGGATATCTCCACATTCTAGACCAGGGGTCATCAAACTCCGGCCCGCCACTCCCCTTTGACCGGCCCCCCAGCCCCTCTGCCCCCCACCACTTGAACCGGCCCTATGAGGCGATCCCCAAAAGTGGTCATGGCCTATTTTTTTAAATTGCTTTTTGGCAAATAATAACATGTCTGCATCTTGTATTTTGTTGATTTTTATCAATTAAAATTGATATTTAGTTATAAAATGAACTATTCATATTTTCCGAATTTTCGTCATATGCTCACAATCAAGCAGTGACAGGCAGCGCACGCGCAGAGAACTGTCAGTGTTCAGGACAGCAAAATGACTAGCGGTCAGTGAAAAGCTAACAGAGAGTGCAGAGTTTTTAAAGAACAGTGGACCACCGATTATTTTTTCGTTCAGTGTAAGGACCGTGCAGTTTGTCTTGTATGTAAAGAAAGTGTGTCGGTTTTCAAAGAATATAATCTTCGTCGTCACTACGAAACCCGCCACAAAGAGTATGCTAGTTTGCGAGGGCAAACAAGAGGAGACCGGATTCGGAGGATGAAATGCTGACTGGCTGCACAACAGAATGTATTCCTTCACCAAACCCAGATCAACCAGGCTGCTGTCCGAGCGAGCTATAAGGTAGCTCACCTACTAGCTCCCCATGGAAAGCCGTTTACTGATGGGGACTTTGTTAAAGTATGCATGCTTGCTGTGGCCGAGGAGGTGTGTCCCGACAAGAAGTACAAATCAACAAGTACAAATCCAGCTCACCTACATATACTACTGATTTTGATTCCCATTATTCTGTATTATGCTTTAATTTTGACCTATAAATGGCCTACTGGTCATTTAATTTTCACCTTGACCTAAAAAATGTTTACTGAACATGCTCAAATGGATAGGCATAAGAGCTGGCTAGTTGATCTATTGCTCATATTATTATAATTTCACTGTTTTTTTAATGTATTTATTTTATAGGCCTATTTATTTGACCTTTATTAAAGTGCTGCGCACAATTATTATTAATAATATCAACAGGCCTACCTACAATTTATAATTTTCCACTCACCTTTGCCAGTGTCAATCACCTCAACTAGGCAGATGTTTCTTACCTTGACAGCTTTGATGTTATTTTTATTAGAAAATAAATAAATGGAATATCTGTGGTATTTCAAATTAAAACAAAGTGTGAAGACTCGATTACTACTTTTGCAAACCACTAGTAAAGATAAATATGTGCCAGGAATCAAGTGTGGATATAGTAGTGTGGATATAGTAGTGTGGATATAGTAGTGTGGATATAGTAGTGTGGATATAGTAGTAGGGATATAGTAGTGTGGATATAGTAGTGGGGATATAGTAGTGTGGATATAGTAGTAGGGATATAGTAGTGTGGATATAGTAGTGGGGATATAGTAGTGTGGATATAGTAGTGTGGATATAGTAGTAGGGATATAGTAGTGTGGATATAGTAGTAGGGATATAGTAGTGTGGATATAGTAGTAGGGATATAGTAGTGGGGATATAGTAGTGGGGATATAGTAGTGTGGATATAGTAGTGTGGATATAGTAGTAGGGATATAGTAGTGGGGATATAGTAGTGGGGATATAGTAGTGTGGATATAGTAGTGTGGATATAGTAGTAGGGATATAGTAGTGTGGATATAGTAGTAGGGATATAGTAGTGTGGATATAGTAGTGTGGATATAGTAGTAGGGATATAGTAGTGGGGATATAGTAGTGGGGATATAGTAGTGTGGATATAGTAGTGGGGATATAGTAGTGTGGATATAGTAGTAGGGATATAGTAGTGGGGATATAGTAGTGTGGATATAGTAGTAGGGATATAGTAGTAGGGATATAGTAGTGTGGATATAGTAGTGGGGATATAGTAGTAGGGATATAGTAGTGGGGATATAGTAGTGGGGATATAGTAGTGTGGGTATAGTAGTGGGGATATAGTAGTGGGGATATAGTAGTGTGGATATAGTAGTGTGGATATAGTAGTGGGGATATAGTAGTGTGGATATAGTAGTGGGGATATAGTAGTGTGGATATAGTAGTGGGGATATAGTAGTGTGGATATAGTAGTGGGGATATAGTAGTGTGGATATAATAGTGGGGATATAGTAGTGGGGATATAGTAGTGGGGATATAGTAGTGTGGATATAGTAGTGTGGATATAGTAGTAGGGATATAGTAGTGGGGATATAGTAGTGTGGATATAGTAGTGGGGATATAGTAGTGTGGATATAGTAGTAGGGATATAGTAGTGGGGATATAGTAGTGTGGATATAGTAGTAGGGATATAGTAGTAGGGATATAGTAGTGTGGATATAGTAGTGGGGATATAGTAGTAGGGATATAGTAGTGTGGATATAGTAGTAGGGATATAGTAGTGGGGATATAGTAGTGGGGATATAGTAGCAGGGATATAGTAGTAGGGATATAGTAGTGTGGATATAGTAGTAGGGATATAGTAGTGTGGATATAGTAGTAGGGATATAGTAGTGGGGATATAGTAGTGGGGATATAGTAGTGTGGGTATAGTAGTGGGGATATAGTAGTGGGGCTATAGTAGCGGGGATATAGTAGCGTGGATATAGTAGTAGGGATATAGTAGTGTGGATATAGTAGTGGGGATATAGTAGTGTGGATATAGTAGTGGGGATATAGTAGCGGGGATATAGTAGCAGGGATATAGTAGTAGGGATATAGTAGTGTGGATATAGTAGTAGGGATATAGTAGTGTGGATATAGTAGTAGGGATATAGTAGTGTGGATATAGTAGTAGGGATATAGTAGTGGGGATATAGTAGTGGGGATATAGTAGTGTGGGTATAGTAGTGGGGATATAGTAGTGGGGATATAGTAGCGGGGATATAGTAGCGTGGATATAGTAGTAGGGATATAGTAGTGTGGATATAGTAGTGGGGATATAGTAGTGTGGATATAGTAGTGGGGATATAGTAGTGGGGATATAGTAGTGTGGATATAGTAGTGGGGATATAGTAGTAGGGATATAGTAGTGTGGATATAGTAGCAGGGATATAGTAGCGGGGATATAGTAGTGGGGATATAGTAGTGGGGATATAGTAGTGTGGATATAGTAGTGGGGATATAGTAGTGTGGATATAGTAGTGGGGATATAGTAGTGGGGATATAGTAGTAGGGATATAGTAGTGTGGATATAGTAGCAGGGATATAGTAGCGGGGATATAGTAGTGTGGATATAGTAGTGGGGATATAGTAGTGTGGATATAGTAGTGGGGATATAGTAGTGTGGATATAGTAGTGGGGATATAGTAGTGTGGATATAATAGTGGGGATATAGTAGTGGGGATATAGTAGTGTGGATATAGTAGTGTGGATATAGTAGTGTGGATATAGTAGTAGGGATATAGTAGTGGGGATATAGTAGTGTGGATATAGTAGTGGGGATATAGTAGTGGGGATATAGTAGTGTGGATATAGTAGTGTGGATATAGTAGTAGGGATATAGTAGTGGGGATATAGTAGTGTGGATATAGTAGTAGGGATATAGTAGTAGGGATATAGTAGTGTGGATATAGTAGTGGGGATATAGTAGTAGGGATATAGTAGTGTGGATATAGTAGTAGGGATATAGTAGTGGGGATATAGTAGTGGGGATATAGTAGTGTGGGTATAGTAGTGGGGATATAGTAGTGGGGATATAGTAGCGGGGATATAGTAGCAGGGATATAGTAGTAGGGATATAGTAGTGTGGATATAGTAGTAGGGATATAGTAGTGTGGATATAGTAGTGGGGATATAGTAGTGTGGATATAGTAGTGGGGATATAGTAGTGGGGATATAGTAGTGTGGATATAGTAGTGGGGATATAGTAGTAGGGATATAGTAGTGGGGATATAGTAGTGTGGATATAGTAGTGTGGATATAGTAGTGGGGATATAGTAGTGGGGATATAGTAGCAGGGATATAGTAGCGGGGATATAGTAGTGTGGATATAGTAGTGTGGATATAGTAGTAGGGATATAGTAGTGTGGATATAGTAGTGTGGATATAGTAGCAGGGATATAGTAGCGGGGATATAGTAGCAGGGATATAGTAGTGGGGATATAGTAGCAGGGATATAGTAGTGGGGATATAGTAGTGGGGATATAGTAGTGGGGATATAGTAGTGGGGATATAGTAGTAGGGATATAGTAGTGTGGATATAGTAGTGTGGATATAGTAGTAGGGATATAGTAGTGTGGATATAGTAGTGGGGATATAGTAGTGGGGGTATAGTAGTGTGGATATAGACCCCTTTCACTGATGTCACCCGAAACCGGAAGTAAACAGACCCTGCGCCATTTTGGAAGACCAACAAACTCGTGATTAGGGGGAAATAACGGCAGCGGTATGTGAACCCACGAGAATAAAGTGGAGTGGCAAACGACTTAAACAAACAAATCTGAGCTGTTTTATTTATGATTTATTGGCCCAACAGTAGACTTGAAAGAAACCTGTGTGAGACTTGGCAAAAAACTGTGGATATAATGGATAAGTCTGTGCATGATCTGCGGACACTTTGAGGTAAGCAAACGCAAGAAATTCAGATTTAAAACATGCTAAACTGGCCCCAAGTTGATAACTGTATGAGGAGCAAGCCTCCCAGACTTCTACAATTTAATAATAATAATAATAATAATAATTTAGGATGGTTTGGGGCTTGCTCTCCCTCCTATTATATAAATAAAGCATAGTTGTTGTGTAGGCATATATCATAAATACATATGTATAATTTGGATAAATTAACCTAAATTATGGATACCTTAATAGTAACAAAAAGTATTAATTTTTCAACTGAAAAGATATATTATTAAAAGATAAATATCAACAAGATTACCTTGGCCATAACTATGTGTAGGTTATTCTTAATAACAGCTGTAATATCACGAACCAAGCCACTAACAACATAATTGTAAGCCTGTAGCCCTTTGTAGGCTTTCAAGTCATCAGCAGTGTAGGCACTGAGTGTAAACAACAAATAGTTTACAATGTCTGGGTAGCAAACAGATGGCAGAATTGGTGTCCGGTCCTCCTTATGTATCTGACACGGAGAAATAATATAAATCGTGCTGCCTACCAGATTACAGTCGTCTGTTTTATTGTATCAGTACTAGTATCACTTACTATACTCATCAGTCATAGATTAGTCCAGTACAACATGACCAGCTTGCTTTTTTTCCATTTGACTGTCGCAAGTTTTTTCAGGCTGGTACAGTCAAAAATTGAAAAAAGTTTTGGCCTACTAAACTAGTCATCGATTCTACTAGTGTATTAATTGGAGTCGACATGAAAACGTTAGGTAAAAACTTTAAACCAGTACAATCCCTTCTTCAAAGTTTCACCAAATGGTTTTATTTATGCAATTTAAAGCTCATAATACTGTATAACTTTGGTCGAGTAAAAACACGGAGCAAAAACATGGCTGAATTCTGAATGACTCCTATTTGTTTAAATAGGGGACTACATAGGCGGCAAAATGTAGTTTCTTTTTCCCTGCCATGGAAGCGCACTTGTATACCGAGGAGGAAAGCAATTTGCATTACAGCCGTGAGGCGGCTTGGCGCGGTTTTCCCTTTCGGGCGCTCTCGTTTTCTGTTAGAATTTGGTAAAGAAAAAAATATATATATATTATTTACCAGCTTACCGGGTCCATTAACATAAATCTGACAGCTGACAAGGTCGGGATATAAACGAACTTTTGTTTTAAACTGTGTGCTTGGATTCACAATTTTTTCTGAGTCTTATCATATGGGTCAAACCCATCAATCACAGCCAGTTTCTCCACATACCGTGCCCTTTCTGCAACTGGTAATGTACTCACATAACCAGAATTATCATCCATCGTGTCACTTTACTCTCGCTCGTACTTTGTTTTATATTGTGAGTGCATGTACTTGGTCTTCCAATATGGCGCCTAACAAAATCTCGCGGCGCGGTGATGTCATGTGAAAGGGGTCTATAATAGTGTGGATATAGTAGTGGGGATATAGTAGTGTGGGTATAGTAGTGGGGATATAGTAGTGGGGATATAGTAGTGTGGATATAACAGTGGGGATATAGTAGTGTGGGTATAGTAGTGGGGATATAGTAGTGGGGATATAGTAGTGTGGATATAATAGTGGGGATATAGTAGTGTGGGTATAGTAGTGGGGATATAGTAGTGGGGATATAGTAGTGGGGATATAGTAGTGTGGATGGCTGTGCCAGGCGAGTAATCTCTACTACACAATGAGGCCTGCTGGTGGTCATATTTGTCTGGGTCATACAATTCTATGTTATATAGCTGACCCGACCCCGGCCCCCCATCACAGTCAGGAACGACAATGTGGCCCCCAGAGAAAAAAGTTTGGTGACCCCTGTTCTAGAGTGTGTTATAGCTCTGTGATTGGATGATGATCATGATGATGATGATTTAATTGATGAAGCCGTTATCTATATGCTGATCGTCCTTTGGGGTCAAAGATGACCATGACTTCAGTTTGGTGGGTGGCAGTTGTGGGTCTGGAGGTGACTGATGAGGCCAATCCAGGCTTTGAAGGTACGCCCACATGCCAAGGTTGAGTATCTTCACTATCTTTTTGCTGTATTTTTAAACTTATCTGTACTTATCTTAACTTTTACAGTCTATGCATGTTTTAAACTTTACTTAACTTTTATTCTATTTTATTTTGCTGTTTTTTTACTGAACTTTTACTTAATTTTATTTTATTTCTACTATTGTTTAATTCTTATTATTTTCTTTTCTCTCTTCTTCCCCATTTATTTTATGTAATTTTATTTTCTATTGCTTACTGTTTTGCTTTTACTTCTGTAAAGCACATTAAACTACCACTGTGTATGAAATGTGCTATATAAATAAACTTGCTTTGCCTATTTGGACCGCTGAGTGGGATCTCCGCCAGCCGCGGTGTGCTGGCCAGGGTGAGGTGGAGCAGGCTATGTTTGAGGCACCTTTTCTAGCTCCTTCCTCCATGGAGGTGAGTAGAGTGAATCCTAAACAGGGCTGCTCAGACACCCAGGGGGCTGCCCAACTCTGCTACTGCTTCGTTCCAGCAGAGAGTGATGACCGTATGCCCTGGGCTGCCTGTGTGCAGGTTTGTGACTACAGCTTCCAGTTTTTCCACACCTGCTGCTTCGCCTCTTGTCCTGACCTCGCTGGGTCCAGGGGCAAGACAGAATCAAAAATCACACTCCACGCTGATTATGCTCCACAAACGCCTTGCTGGGTCCACCTTCCTGCCTGTTGAACCACCAGGTGGCAGTCTCCTCTGCACAGTCTAACGAGTTCAAGTTTCCGGTCGTAACACTGACCAGGAGGAGCAAGGCACCACCCCAGGCTAGTGGAGGGAAGGAGACGCCTTACTACTCCATTGTATGGTGGTCAAGGATGGCACACACCCACTGCCCTAATACAGATTCTACACTGTATTCTGTACTTATATATAACATTAATGGGTAATGAAACATTACATCACTGGTTTAGACTGCACTTCTGTGTAGAAGGAAAAGGGACATTATGTAGCATTATATCACCCATCAGGATCATAGTCTTATGAAAAGAAGAAAGACATTACTTGTCAGCATCACCTTCATTAAGCAGAGAGCAGAATGTGCGAGCGAAGATTAATATCAAGGATTTAACGAACCAAAACAAGTAGCAATCAGGACCACGTGTACCAGTTCCAAGCATGTCAAACAAATGTCTCTATCAATCATGGAATTTTGGGGCGGCACGGTGGTGTAGTGGTTAGCGCTGTCGCCTCACAGCAAGAAGGTCCGGGTTCGTGGCCGGCGAGGGCCTTTCTGTGTGGAGTTTGCATGTTCTCCCCGTGTCCGTGTGGGTTTCCTCCAGGTGCTCCGGTTTCCCCCACAGTCCAAAGACATGCAGGTTAGGTTAACTGGTGACTCTAAATTCAGCGTAGGTGTGAATGGTTGTCTGTGTCTATGTGTCAGCCCTGTGATCATGGGCGTCGCCACCATTGAATGTGAAGGGGGCGTGTCCCCTTCACATTTCATAATTCTTTGTTTGGACACCCCCCCCCACATTTAACATAAAATATTAGTTCACCCACTGCTGTTTCTATTGCTTCGTGAAAGAATCCATTCCACTTGATCGATAAGAGAATACACATACCACTGAAAATCCACTCCGGGTTTTCCAGGCGTTCCCTACAACAGCTCACCGCACGCAAGTGAAGTGAATCTCAGTGCAAGCAGAGAAATTTTGGTGCAAGGGGCTGCTCAAAAGTGGAGGAGGTAACATCAGCCCCATTGCCACCTCACAATGTCTAGCTTTTGCTAAAACCTTATTCTTTTGTTATCTGCCCTCAAAATTAACCCTAGGCCACGTTAAATTAATGTTCAACTAAACAATGAAATAAGCTTAGCCTAATGGGGTATTCTTGGTTGATGATGAATTGTTTGCAGTATTTGCTCCTCCCCAGACACAATGGACATTCTTTACAAAGAAGCGGAAAGTCAGTCAGAATTTCCCCACAGGACAGGGTTCTTTTGTCCCAATGGAGCACTTGCATGTGACGTCACAGCCGATCCAGATTGTGACAGACGCCATCTTGTCGGTCAAACGCCATATTTCCGCCTTCTACTTCTACTTCTGCTTCTACTTCTACCTTTTCTTCTGGAAAAACCTACTATATACAATTCTACTACAACGGCTGCGGCTACAAGCTCTCCCTACCTGTGCACGTTCTTTATGTTTTTTGTGTGTATTTTTGCGTGTTGTTCGTCTGTACCGGACTTCAATATCCACTACAACCGTATGGACTTACTGGACATTGGTTTCCAGAAGAAAATGACGGTTTGTAGTGATTTCCATCGCATGCACAACATTCCGGACGAGAAAAAAAAAAAAAACCTTCCGGATGAGATAGCGTGACCAGCGGGGTCTCCGTGGATTGTTATTGGAAGCAAAGCGAAGGAGGCGGCGCCGGGAGCGGAAGCAAAAGCGAGACTGCAGAGCCGGCCTGTTGACTAAGCTCAGAAAACAACCACTCAAATCTCCACTGCTAAGCCTCTATCTCTCCAACGCCAGGTAAACAAGACGGATGATTTGGAATTACAGCTGGAATTACCTTATTCTAGTCTATAATCGGCTGGTCAGTGCTATACTCAATACTTAAGTGACTTACCCATCCAGTGAGGATCATTTTCTTGTTTACAAGATGCCACATCTGAGTCGCTGACAAATCCTGAATTTCTGTAAAGATAACTGTCCAGAGATTTATAAGCACGCAGTGCTTCACCACTGAACACCGAGGGAAAGTTAATGAGGTAATTATACACGTCCGGGTATTCCACCTCTGGCAGTTCCATATCCACTGACATGGTCGTGAAAACTCCGTCCGGAAAGCCATAAGGGTCACTAATCTGTAGATCGTTTATTTTAGACATATATCTAGTTATCTGTTCATTAGAAAAATGAGCCGTGTAGTCCATCGGTTGAAATTGATCCATTCTGTACACGAGTGCAGCAATATTCAGCTGTGCTGTTGACTGACAAGACGGCGGCTGTGTACTTTCCGGTCACGTGACTGCAAGATCTCTATAGAAATGTTAGTGCTGTTAGGGTTTTGCTGGGATTCAAACCTGGTTCGCTGGTGTGATAATCCAGCAAATCCCCACTAGGCCACCAGGGGGCTGACTGAAGTACAGAGGCATGAGGCGAAAGTAGAGTATCAAAAACAGTTTATTTACACTATATACACTATTTACAATCCAGGGCAAAAACAAAAAGTATAATTCAGAGGTTCTGGGGCAAAAAACAAAAAGTATAATCCAAAATGCAAAACACTCAGAAGATCGATCAAAAAAAGAAAATCCAAAAGTTCAAAGACCAAATAAGAAAAAGGCAAAAATGTAAACACTCAGAAGATACCAAAGGTTAAGTGAAAAATCCAACAAGAAAACAAAAGGCCAAAAACACAAGGGCAAAAGCAAGGACACGGGACAGAGGTTCTAACGAAAAGCATTACAGCACAAAGACTCCATGACAAGGGAACAAACAGAGGGGTATTTATACACAAACTAATTAAAGAACAGGGCAGGGCAGGAAACAGGCAATCAAGACAAACACAGTGGCGGCCTCTAGAGGCCAAAACAAACATGACAAGATAAACATAACAGCGGTCTCTAGAGGCCAAAACAGTCCCAGTCCTAACAGGACCCCCCCCCCCCCCCCAGGAGCGTCTCCTGACGTTCCCAGGGCGATCCGGATGGGCCGAATGGAAGTCCCTACAAAGTCCTTTATCTAAAATGTCCCAGGCGGGGACCCAACAGCGTTCCTCAGGGCCATAGCCCTCCCAGTCTACTAGATATTGAAGGCCCCTGCGGACCCGGCGGGAGTCCAGCAGGCGGCGCACGGTGAAAACAGTCTGACCCTGGAAGATGCGGGGGGCGGGGAGTTCCTAGGGGCAGGGGCATACGTGGATGTCAGTATGGGCCGCAACAGGGAAACATGGAATGTGGGGTTGATCCTTAGAGTCCTGGGCAACTGGAGCCGGTAGGCGACAGGGTTCACCCTGCGCACCACCTTGAAGGGGCCAATGTAGCGAGGAGCAAGTTTGCGGTTCTCCACCCACAGCGGAAGGTCCTTGGCGGACAGCCAAACCCGCTACCCAGGGCGGAAAATGTGGGCAGGCCTTCTATGGCGGTTGGCCTGAGTCTGGTTGGTTCTGGAAGTCTGAATGAGAGTCCTCCTGACCTTGTTCCAGGTTTTGCGACACCGTCTGACGTACTGGTTGACCGAGGGCACCCCAGCATCCTCCTCCTGTTCTGGAAACAAAGGTGGCTGGAACCCGAATTGGCACTGGAACGGCGACAACCTGGTGGCCAATGACTGCAGGGTGTTGTGGGCGTACTGCACCCATGGCAGCCAGGTGCTCCATGATGTCAGGTTATCCTTCACCAGGCCTCGCAGGGTGGTTTCCAGGTCCTGGTTGAGCCTCTCTGTCTGACCATTGGACTGGGGATGGAACCCAGAGGAGAGGCTGGCAGTGGCCCCAATGAGCTTGCAGAACCCGTGCCATACTCGGGAGGAGAACTGGGGCCCCCGGTCTGAAACGATATCCTGTGGGAGACCAAAGACTCGGAAGACGTGATTGAATATTAGTTTAGCTGTTTCAAGGGCAGAAGGGAGCTTGCACAGTGGTATAAAGTGGCAGGCCTTGGAGAATCTGTCAACTATGACCAAAATGACAGTGTTACCTTGTGACTCAGGGAGACCCGTGATGAAGTTGACTGCCACGTGGGACCAGGGACGCCGGGGAATGGTCAGAGGATGCAGGAGACCCTGGGGATGCTGTCGAGGGTTCTTGCTTCTGGTGCATACCTCACAGGACAGGACGAATGACCTTACTTCCTTCTCCATGCTCGGCCACCAGAAACGTCTTTTCAGGAAGTCCAGGGTCCTCCGAGCTCCCGGGTGGGCGGTGAGAGGGGAGGAGTGGCCCCACTGGAGAACCTTGGCCCGGGCTTGTCGAGGGACGTACAAGAGGCCCGGTGGCCCCGTCCCAGGACCGGGGTCCTGGCGTTGAGCTCGTCGGACAGCCTCCTCGACACCCCAGCGGACAGGGGCCACAATCTGGGACACAGGGATAATAGGTCCAACCTCACTCTCTCTGTTGGTGGCAGAGAACAGCCTGGAAAGCGCGTCAGGTTTGGTGTTCTTAGAGCCGGGGCAGTACGATAGGGTGAAGTCGAATCGACTGAAAAACAAGGCCCACCTAGCCTGTCGTGGGTTCAGTCTCTTCGCTTGCTGGAGGTACTCCAGGTTCTTATGGTCCGTCCACACCAGGAATGGATGTTGTGCTCCCTCCAGCCAGTGCCTCCATTCCTCAAGGGCCAGTTTGACCGCTAGTAGTTCTCGATCCCCCACATCATACCGGGACTCCGTAGGGCTCAGGCGGTGGGAGAAGTATGCGCAGGGGTGCAGCTTCCCTTCCGAGCATTGAGAGAGCACCATGCCGACACCATTGTCCGAGGTGTCCACCTCCACGATGAATGGTTGGGAAGTGTCCGGGAGAACCAGAATGGGTGCCATGCAAAAGCGGTGCTTAAGGTCCTTGAACGCCTTTTCTGCCTGAGGGGACCAGACATAAGATCCACCGGTACTTTTGGTGAGATCCGATATGGGTGCAGCTACGGAACTGAAGTTCCTGACAAATTTGCCATAGAAGTTCGCGAATCCTAAGAACCGCTGGACCTCTTTAATGGACTTGGGAGTTGGCCAGTCCCGGACGGCCAGGGTCTTGGCTGGATCCATCTGGAGTTGGCCTGTCCGTACAATAAAACCCAGAAAGGAGACCTCAGGAACATGAAACTCGCATTTCTGGGCTTTGGCAAACAGATTATTCTGTAGACGTCTCTGGAGGACTTGGCGGACATGGTGGCGGTGCTCCTGTAAGGTCTTAGAAAATATCAGGATGTCATCGAGGTAGACGAAAACATATTGATTGATCATATCCCTCAAGATGTCATTGATAAGGGCCTGAAAAACAACTGGTGCATTGGTGAGTCCGAAGGGCATCACCTGGTACTCGTAGTGCCCTGACAGGGTGTTAAAGGCGGTCTTCCACTCGTCTCCCTGTCGGATACGGACGAGGTGGTATGCATTCCATAAGTCCAACTTGGTGAAGACAGTGGCGCCTTGGAGCAGATCGAATGCTGTGGACATCAACGGAAGGGGATAGCGGTTGCGTACAATGATCTTGTTCAGGCCCCTGTAATCAATACATGGCCGGAGCCCCCCATCCTTCTTGCCGACAAAGAAGAAGCCGGCACCAGCGGGTGAGGTGGAGGGTCGAATGAACCCAGAGGCCAAGGCATCCTTGATGTACTCCTCCATGGCCTTGCGTTCTGGCTGAGAGAGGGAGAACAGTCAGCCCCGAGGAGGAGTAGTCCCAGGGAGCAAGTCGATGGCACAGTCGTAGGCGCGGTGCGGAGGAAGAACGGCGGCCCTGCTCTTGCTGAAAACTTCCTTGAGATCCCAGTACTCTGTGGGAACTTGAGATAACTCGGTGAGATCAGGAGGCTCGGCAGGAGACACAGGAGAGCTGGAGAGCAGACAAGAGGCATGGCATGCAGGACCCCATTCCACAATCTGACTTGTTACCCAGTCTATGCGAGGGTTGTGGCGAGTAATTCAAGGAAGGCCTAGAATAACTGGGAACTCAGGTGAATGAATAAGGTGCAGGGATATTTCTTCTTTGTGACCTTGAGACTGGAGAAAGACTGGAGAAGTTACTTGGGTGACTCTTCTGTCACCTAAGGCTTGGCCATCCAGGGCAGACACAGACAGTGGGACTTCAAGAGGCGCAGTCGGGACATTGATACTTTGGGCGAAGTGGATATCCATAAAGTTTCCAGCCGCCCCTGAGTCTAACAAGGCCTGGCAAGAGTGGACAGACTCACCCCAGGAGATGGAAACCAGGATGTAGATTCCTTGGCCAGGAAATCCAGGAGAGAGGGTAGGCCCCATCACAACCCTCCCTCGGCTGGACGGGGCGGTCCTTTTCCTGAGAGCTCGGGACATGATGCCCGGAAGTGACCAGGCTTGGCACAGTAGATGCAGCACTTGTCCCTCCTTCTGCGCTCCCTCTAGGCTGTGGAGAGACGAGTACGACCAACCTGCATGGGCTCTGGACAGTCACTGGAAGAGGTGGACGGACTCCAGGTTGAGGCAGGGAGGCCGGGGAGGCTCAGGACTTGCCGGCGCTCTCTAATCCTGTTGTCAAGACGAATGGCATGAGAAATCAGTGTTTTGAGGTCACTTGGGCATCCAATAGAGGCCAGACTGTCTTTGATGAGGTCAGACAGACCGTGGTGAAAGGCTGAAATCAGGGCAGTCTCGTTCCATCCACTTACTGCTGCGAGCGTCCGGAACGAGATGGCGTAGTCTGCGACGCTTCCTCCTTGCCGAATGGACATGAGCTTTCTGGCTGCGTCTTTACTGATGTCTGCTTGATCGAAGACAAGAAGCATCTCCTCCATAAACAGCTGGAAATCAGAGCACTCGGGTCCCTGTCTCTGCCAGATGGCTGTTGCCCAAGCTCGTGCCTTACCAGCTAACAAGGTTATCACAAAGGCAATCTTGCGGCGATCCGTAGTGTAGGTGGTAGGCTGGAGCTCAAAGGTGAGTTGGCACTGGGTAAGGAACTCCCGACACTCACCGTGCTTGCCGTCATACCTCTGTGGTGCAAGAAGGCTGGGTTCGGGAGGTGAAGGAGGCAGCATGGCAGGAGGCACTGGAGCAGGAGGCAGAGAAGTCAGCTGTGCCAGGGTTTTCCCAATTTGCTGAAGCAGTACCTCGTGGCAAGCAAGGGTCTCACGTTGGCTTGTAAGAGTCCGTCCATAAGTGTCCATGGTGGATCCGATGCGTGTTAACATAGCCATCATTCCCTGAAGGTTAGCCGGGTAGACAGTTGAAGAAGCCTCTGCTGAGTCAGTCATGACGGAGTCTTTCTGTTAGGGTTTTGCTGGGATTCGAACCTGGTTCGCTGGTGTGATAATCCAGCAAACCCCCACTAGGCCACCAGGGGGATGACTCAAGTGTTGAGGCATGAGGTGAAAGTAGAGTATCAAAAACAGTTTATTTACACTATATACACTATTTACAATCCAGGGCAAAAACAAAAAGTATAATCCAGAGGTTCTGGGGCAAAAAACAAAAAGTATAATCCAAAATGCAAAACACTCAGAAGATCGATCAAAAAAAGAAAATCCAAAAGTTCAAAGACCAAATAAGAAAAAGGCAAAAATGTAAACGCTCAGAAGATACAGTACCAAAGGTTAAGTGAAAAATCCAACAAGAAAACAAAAGGCCAAAAACACAAGGGCAAAAGCAAGGACACAGGACAGAGGTTCTAATGAAAAGCATTACAGCACAAAGACTCCGTGACAAGGGAACAAACAGAGGGGTATTTATACACAAACTAATTAAGGAACAGGGCGGGGCAGGAAACAGGCAATCAAGACAAACACAGTGGCGGCCTCTAGAGGCCAAAACAAACATGACAAGCTAAACATAACAGCGGCCTCTAGAGGCCAAAACAGTCCCAGTCCTAACAAGTGCAGTTAGCTGGCTAGTCAATGTTAGGAGATGTATCAGCTAGCTTAATGTTAGCTATCATTTAATTCAAACCCAGTAGGCCTGCCTTACTGTAATGCCAAGAATGAGGTCAAGTCTGCGCTGATGATATTTACTGATTCCCTGTTGTGATTTGAAGAACTTGTTTTGTCTGGTCTTTGGCAGTTTTCTGGAAAGTAAGATGGGAAATCAGTGTCTGGGGAAGGAATAGCAGAAAGGAAAGCGATGGAGAGAGATGGATGTTATTCCAGATGGATTGTGAAGGAAAGGGGGATAAAAGTTATGAAGTGGTAGAAGTTGTGGTGGCACCAATGTAAGAAGGAGTTATATCTATAAATTTATTTGTTGTACTGATCTGTAAATGTTACTGTAGTACCACCATTGCATCTAGGTTGACAAAACTGCACTTGTTCATTGTGTGAAGTTCTCTTTTATGTGTCGTTGCTTGACACAGTGTGATTGTGTGTTATGAAGACTGCATGATGCCATGCCATTTTTGTTATGAGTATCACTAAATCGGAAAAAAGTAAAATGCACCCACTAAAGTCACTGTTGGTGGTGAACAAAATTGCACCTGTTCGTTGTGTGAAGTTATTTTTTATGTGTCACCGTTGCTTGACTCTGTGTGATTTTGTGTTATGAAGTTTACATGATGCCATGTCATGCCTGTTCATTGTGTGAAATTATGAATATTCTTATTTTTAAACATACAGTTGAGTGTCACCATTGCTTGGCCCAGTGGCATGTTGCGTTACATCTAAAACTAAATAAAAAAGGAAACACAAAATAAAAAGTAAAATGCACCCATAAAGTCATTGTTGGTGATAAATTGTGTCACATTCATCTCATTATCTTTGGCAGAGCAGTGGGTTTAAAAACAGGCTGATGAATATATGGACTCGTTGAATGAGGACTTATTGTTGAGTCTCTAAAATAGTCATTGAATTAAGTGACTTTTGTAGGTAAAATTAGGTGTTTAACAACCTGTTAAAAATACACCAGAATGCAGGAAATGACATCTAATTAATTAAAAATTTTCTGGGGGAGGACCCCCCCACCAGTGTCGTCCCCCCCCCCCCCCCCCCATTAAAAATGCTTCTGACGCCCCTGCCTGTGATGACCTGGCGACTTGTCCAGGGTGAACCCCGCCTTTCGCCCGTAGTCAGCTGGGATAGGCTCCAGCTTGCCTGCAACCCTGTAGAACAGGATAAAGCAGCTAGAGATGATGAGATGAGATGAGATGAGATGAGATGAGATTCCAAACATGGAAATTCATGGGATTTGATTATATTTTGGGCCAAATCATGGACTCATCTCATCTCATCTCATCTCATTATCTCTAGCCGCTTTATCCTTCTACAGGGTCGCAGGCAAGCTGGAGCCTATCCCAGCTGACTACGGGCGAAAGGCGGGGTACACCCTGGACAAGTCGCCAGGTCATCACAGGGCTGACACATAGACACAGACAACCATTCACACTCACATTCACACCTACGCTCAATTTAGAGTCACCAGTTAACCTAACCTGCATGTCTTTGGACTGTGGGGGAAACCGGAGCACCCGGAGGAAACCCACGCGGACACGGGGAGAACATGCAAACTCCACACAGAAAGGCCCTCGCCGGCCCCGGGGCTCGAACCCAGGACCTTCTTGCTGTGAGGCGACAGCGCTAACCACTACACCACCGTGCCGCCCAAATCATGGACTATCAGGGAATTTTATTTGTAGCATGATTAAATTTTAGTTGCCATTTTGGCAAAGTGGCAATATTTTCTATGCACTATTTCACTAGGTTTAAGCAGTGAAGATTAATTTTTGTCCTGAAAACATCTGTGAATTAGTAAATAAACCTTGCAAATGGACGGGTTTAAAATCTTCTGGCTGGTTTTTGTCTGCTCAGTGTTAAAGCAGCCTGTTTTTCTGTTCATTAAAGGTCATGGAAATTCAGCTTTTTAGTCAGGGAAAAGACAGGGAAGTTGACATTTGACTTGGTGTGGGAGCCCTGAAGGCAATTGTAGTCCTAAGATCAGCATTATACTTTACACATTCTTGAGTACTCAAGGGACCAAAACAATTTGTGATAATTTTCTGAAAAGTTCAGAGATTTTCAACTGGAAGTGTTTGGAGTGACGGTGCAAAAAAGGTGGAGTTCTCTGAATAAAGACACTGGGTGCAGCACTTTTTCTCTCGGCGTCCACGTGTGGCCACATGCAGTTAGGTCCATAAATATTTGGACAGAGACAACATTTTTCTAATTTTGGTTCTGTACATTACCACAATGAATTTTGAACAAAACAATTCAGATGCAGTTGAAGTTCAGACTTTCAGCTTTAATTCAGTGGGTTGAACAAAATGATTGCATAAAAATGTGAGGAACTAAAGCACACAATCCCTTCATTTCAGGGGTTCAAAAGTAATTGGACACATTAAATAGAGTAGAGTGGGGGAAAAAGCCCCCCTTAAGGAAAATTCAGTTTTTCTCCAAGTTGAAATGAACCATGTGTTTAGTTTTAATCATAGTTTTTGACAACAGTGACATGAACAATAATGCCACCTAAAGTTTGCCTAAAGTTAATACTTAATTTTTTTTTTTTTACAAAAACAAACATTGTGCCAAGGGGGCCTTTTACCCCCCCATGGGGTAAAAGGCCCCCTGAGGTGGGGCAATAGGCCCCCTCACTCAAAAAAAGCTGTTTGGATAGCAAAAGTGTTTACTTAAGCCTATAATGTGAAAGAAACAAGAAAATATCCCTGAATTAATGAATAGATGCATTATTTTATTATATTTCGCATTTTAATTTCAATATAATTTTGTGTGGATTGAACATGAATTAACAAAGAACAAGTTCATCAATAAATAATGCTAATTGAATCAATTAATTCATTACATTAACATTACAGTGAAATGTAACGCTATCTAAATAAATACCCCGCAGCTGAAAACCCCCAACTGAAACAACACACATGCCATCACACACACACACACACACACACACACACACACACACAGGTTTCTATTCAGACAAACAAATTTCACACACAAATTCCCCATCATTTTCATTGGAACACTCCACATGAGCCCACTTCTGACAGCCCTCACACCGGATCCATTCCCCCACACTTCTTGAAAAAAGCTCCCCACAATATAAACATTCAACATCATCATTTGAGCTAGCCTCTGCTTTTTCATTATTCTTTTTAGTTTGCCCTCCTTTGCCCCTTTTGCCTCTAGATGCCTTCGCTTCCAACATTACTTGCTTTACTCAACCAGGTAAGTGAGATGTTATTAAAAACTATGTATCTGCTATTCAGAAATGTATGAAATACAGTAATTATGATAAAAGGAAACGATGCCCCCTGGGGGTCATTTATCCCGCCATTAAGGGGGCGTTTTACCCCACAGACTACACTTTTACAAAAAAGGGTCTTACTTTCAAAATGTGATTCAACTTTTTATACCTAATGTATTTTTTTAACATACTGACTTGTCGAATCATACCACATACACAACTGTGATATCTGACGAAATAGCAGCTATCTAAATACAGTTTTACTGATATCTGAAAATTATATCACTTACCATGAAATTTGATTTCTCTCTGCTGCGTTGCTGATATGCGATCCACAGTGGATATTTGTATATCCCCGTTGTCAAGCCAGTCCATAGCAACAATAGAAATGTAACTTTGCACCATCTGGTGGTTATTTTGGGTAAAACAGGCCAGGGGCGTATTACCCCATGGGGGCTTTTTCCCCCACTCTAATTGTAAATAAAATGTTCATTTCTAATACTTGGTTGAAAACCCTTTGTTGGCAATGACTGCCTGAAGTCTTGAACTCATGGACATCACCAGACGCTGTGTTTCCTCCTTTTTAATGCTTTGCCAGGCCTTTACTGCAGTGGTTTTCAGTTGCTGTTTGTTTGTGGGCCTTTCTGTCTGAAGTTTAGTCTTTAACAAGTGAAATGCTGCTCAATTGGGTTGAGATCAGGTGACTGACTTGGCCATTCAAGAATATTCCACTTCTTTGCTTTAATAAACTCCTGGGTTGCTTTGGCTTTATGTTTTGGGTCATTGTCCATCTGTATTATGAAACGCCGACCAATCAGTTTGGCTGCATTTGGCTGGATTTGAGCACACAGTATGTCTCTGAATACCTCAGAATTCATCCAGCTGCTTCTGTCCTGTGTCACATCATCAATAAACACTAGTGACCTAGTGCCACTGGCAGCCATGCATGCCCAAGCCATCACACTGCCTCAGCCGTGTTTTACAGATGATGTGGTATGCTTTGGATCATGAGCTGTACCACACCTTCGCCATACTTTTTTCTTTCCATCATTCTGGTAGAGGTTGATCTTGGTTTCATCTCTCCAAAGAATCTTCTTCCAGAACTGTGCTGGCTTTTTTAGATGCTTTTTAGCAAAGTCCAATCTAGCCTTTTTATTCTTGAGGCTTATGAGTGGCTTGCACCGTGCAGTGAACCCTCTGTATTTACTTTCATGCAGTCTTCTCTTTATGGTAGATTTGGATATTGATACGCCTACCTCCTGGAGAATGTTGTTCACTTGGTTGGCTGTTGTGAAGGGGTTTCTCTTCACCATGGAAATTATTCTGCGATCATCCACCACTGTTGTCTTCTGTGGGTGTCCAGGTCTTTGTGCATTGATGAGTTCACCAGTGTTTTCTTTCTTTCTCAGGATGTACCAAACTGTAGATTTTGCCACTCCTAATATTGTAGCAATTTCTCGGATGGGTTTTTTCTGTTTTCGCAGCTTAAGGATGGCTTGTTTCACCTGCATGGAGAGCTCCTTTGACCGCATGTTTTCTTCACAGCAAAATCTTTCAAATGCAAGCACCACACCTCAAATCAACTCCAGGCCTTTTATCTGCTTAATTGAGAATGACATAACGAAGGAATTGCCCACACCTGCCCATGAAATAGTCTTTGAGTCAATTGTCCAATTACTTTTGGTTGCTTAAAAACAGGGTGGCACATGTTAAGGAGCTGAAACTCCTAAACCCTTCATCCAATTTTAATGTGGATACCCTCAAATGAAAGCTGAAAGTCTGGACTTTATGTCCATGTCCATTATATAACTATAACTTGAATATGTTTCAGTAAACAGGTAAAAAAACAAAATTTGTGTCTGTCCAAATATATATGGACCTAACTGTACATACGTGCTCTCCTTACTGTTAACAGTTATAAAAAAAAATTATGTATATTAAACCCGCCGTAGAAGGAAGTGGATTTGGTTGGCCGTGCAGTTATTGGAAAGTAAACAACAATGTGGTGATCTCATGATGTAGACTTAGTACTGGAAATTGATTGAAGTTGATTAGTTTCCAACAGCAGCACATGATCTTTTAATAAAGTCTTTTATTTCTCTGAAACCACAGCAGTTTCTTGAATGATTACTTTTTAAGAAAGGCCCATCAATCAATCAATCAATCAATCAATCAATCAATCAATCAATCAATCAATGATAACTTTATCTATCTAAGATATGTACCATGAGTTAAAGACTCATAATAAATACATTCAAACTAATAAAAGATCTAAATAAAAAATTAAAAAACAAGCATTAAAAACTACTATAATAGATAAATATCAAATTTATATTATATCAAGGAGGTTTTATATAAGACATTAAATTAAAAAAAATTAAAATATTAAGTCGAAAATATAACTAAATGCTATTTAACTCTATTGATCACAAATATTACATTTGCATGATGTGAACATCATCCATGTGATCTGTTTATTAGTTCCTCTGTCCATAAGGGTGATGAGCTGTTTCCATGGCGTGGCGTCTGTCATCCACAATTCAGTTAAATCATATCTCCTTCGTCAGTTCTCCACGGATTTCTGTTCTGATTGTTTTGTTTGAAAGAACTCATCACTCCGCACAAAATGTGGTTGTTGTTTTGTCAAATTATTTGCTAATGAGTTAGTAATTAGCAGAGGTGGAGAAAGAACCCAACTTCATTATTTAAGTCAAAGTACAGATCCCGCTGGTCAAATGTTCCTCTGATACAAGCGAAAGGTGTCCAGTCAAATTTTTACTTAAGCTAGCTAGTCAGTGAAGCTCCACCTGACATGCTAGCAAACTCTTTTCATACTCATGATCATATTAGGTAGCTAACGCTACTAGAAAAGAAAGATTTCTACATTCTGTTTCTTTGGCAAGATTATGCTAAAATATATTTCTGAAAGGGGTGGCACGGTGGTGTAGTGGTTCGCGCTGTCACCTCACAGCAAGAAGGTCCGGGTTCGAGCCCCGTGGCCGGCGAGGGCCTTTCTGTGCGGAGTTTGCATGTTCTCCCCGTGTCCGCGTGGGTTTCCTCCGGGTGCTCCGGTTTCCCCCACAGTCCAAAGACATGCAGGTTAGGTTAACTGGTGACTCTAAATTGAGCGTAGGTGTGAATGTGAGTGTGAATGGTTGTCTGTGTCTATGTGTCAGCCCTGTGATGACCTGGCAACTTGTCCAGGGTGAACCCCGCCTTTCGCCCGTAGTCAGCTGGGATAGGATCCAGGTTGCCTGCGACCCTGTAGAACAGGATAAAGCGGCTAGAGATAATGAGATAATAAGATGAGATATTTCTGAAAGGACTTCAGATAAGTTAACATTATTCATATTAGCGTAACTCTGTTTTTACATGCTAACTAACAGTGTCCAAGTTAACTAGCTATGTGTTAACGTTAGCCGTGGACAAGGCTACGGCAACTTGGCAGGCAAATCCATAGAAAGTCATTTGACTAACCAGACTGCACAGCTATTGCAACATTATCACTAACTCTAAAAGCACAGACAACTTCACTGCAAACTTTCTCTTGGAATAAAACATTTGTATACCTCAATATGCTCCCGCAGGTTGGAGTTTTTGTAGGCCGTGATGTGGTTTGTTTTCAGCAAACAAAGCAAACATTTAAAATGAAACGAATCTTTAATCCTTTCTTAAAACTGAAACATGGGTTCATGGGCCATGAGTGCGTGCAATCCGCAGAAGAACCGCCTCCTTCCATTCTGCCATCAACTGATCGTGTTCAAATAACGCTGCGGAGAAATCATTGATCTTGATTTTATCCAGTCTATGGACGAGACGTGATCCTAGTGATTACTGATAGACTGTCTCAGTGTCACCTGTGAAAAAAAACAATCACGCAAAGAAAAGAAAAAACCCATCCACTTTCAAAGCTGTTTCAGAGTAACGAGGACCTTGACAGAAATGTAGTGGAGTAAAAAGTACGATATTTGCCTTTCAAATGTAGTGAAGTTAAAGTCATAAGTTTCCAAAAAACATAATACTCAAGTAAAGTACAGATACTCAAAAAGTGTACTTAAGTACAGTACTCAAGTAAATGTACTTCGTTACTGTCCACCTCTGCTAATTAGGACAAAATAACAAATTTTCCAGGCTTCTCATTAGAGTTGTATCTCCTCTCTCATTTCTCAGAGATTCCAGTTCTGATTGATGTTTTGGGTCGATCTTCCCTCAAGGAACAAAACTTGGTTGGTTGGTTGTTGATTTTCTTGTTATAAACAATTTGTTTACAACTTTGTTTATTTGCAGTTAAATCGTGTTTCCTCCCTCCCTCAGTTCTCAATGGATTTCAGTTCTGATTGTTTTATTTGAAAGAACTCGACCTTCTGCACAACACTCGGTTATTGTATTGTCAAATTTTTGCTCACAAATTAGTCATTAGGTCAATTTAACACATTTTCTTCTGACTAGAATTGTATCTCCTCTCTCATTTCTCACCCAGTTCCAGTTCTGATGGATGTTTTGGGTCGATTTTCCCTCGGGGAACAAAACGGAGTCCTTTGTTGATGTTCCTGTTGTAAGCAGTTAGTGGTGGAGGTCGGTCCTCTCTCTCGCACATCGTCACATTTCAGTTCCGTTTGGTGTTTTGGTCGTCAGGGTCGTTTTGATGGCAGGACAGATGAGATACTACGCTCCTGACTTTCTGGTTGTTATACTGATGCCCCTTTTCCACCAAAGCAGTTCCAGGGCTGGTTCGGGGCCAGTGCTTAGTTTGGAACCGGGTTTTCTGTTTCCACTGACAAAGAACTGGCTCTGGGGCCAGAAAAACCGGTTCCAGGCTAGCACCAACTCTCTGCTGGGCCAGAGGAAAGAACCGCTTACGTCAGCGGGGGGCGGAGTTGTTAAGACCAACAACAATAACAAGACCGCGAAAGATCGCCATTTTTAAGAGACGAGAAGCAGCAGCTGTACAAACGCGAAGTCATCCATTATTATTATTGTTGTTGTTGTTGTTGCTGCTTCTTCCATGTTGTTTTTGCTTCGATATTCGCACCAAGGTTTATGCAAACATAGCGACATAATGACATATACAGCGACGTAATGAGGTGACTCCACTTAGCACCGCGAGCTATGGAAAAGCAAACTGGTTCTCAGCTGGCTCGCAAGTTGAACGAGTTGTGAACCAGCACCAGCACCGAACCAGCCCTGGAACTGATTTGGTGGAAAAGGGGTATGAGAGTGCTGTTTGAGAGTGAATATCAAAAAGTGAAAATATGTCCTTGCAGATATTCTAAAGATCCTTTCACTAAACAGCACGTGGATAATAGTGTGTCTATTTTTTGGGATGTTCACCAGTAAAACCAGTAACCCAAGCAGCTCAAATTCTCATGAATTTCTGCCTCCAAAGCTACAGAGAAATTTAATCTAATCTAGGTAGTTATCTGATAGATAGCTGATGTGGATTTGTAAGAGTCCCTGCTTACATTTTCTGAAAGGTGAAAGAAGTCTGAGAGAGAAAAAGCTCTTTAGAGCATTCTTTTTTTTTTTGGAAACAATTTGCTCTGCCTTGTAGGCAGTATTGTCATGTTTGTGCTCCATTGCGTCACTGCTATTGACTCTGTCCTGCTTTGGCTGAAGATAAATAGCACGGGGAGGTGGAGAAGGAGGAGGCTGTGATTGTTCCTCGTCGCCATGGAGATTTATTTCTCCGCTTCTGGCTTCACTGGTATTTTCTTTTTCCCCCAAAAGCACTTTACACCCACATTTGTCGTAATGAGAGTCTTGGACATGTGCACAGCCTCTCTCATGGTATAATGACTGAAGCTTGAGGGGGGAAAAGAAAAAGAGGTAATCATGCAGATTTTCTCAGCGGCTCATGAACAAATGCTTCTGTATCATGTTTTGAGAGGAAAAAAAACCCAACAAGGCTGCTAAAGGAACGGCTTCAGATTCATTTTTCACTCCCAGGCCCATTCACATGATCAGTGTGAAAGTGAATCTTGATAAAGTGTTGAATCTCGTAGTCATATTGAGCATCCAGGATGAAGCATCGCAGGAAGGAGGAAGGTTGCTCGAATCCCATTACCCAGCTCTCGGTAGTCTACTGGACATGATCGGTATGTTCATTGCTTTATCAATAAGAGCTCTTTCCAGCCGGATACATCTTGCGTGAATGTCAAAAATGCACACTGATAAATGACAGCCATTGCTGTGTTGCTTAGCAACAACTAATTTCACCTATCCAGGTTTTTTTTTCTGTATTTCTGTTATGATGTGTTGAAGATGTGAAAGTTTATTTATGACAAAGAAAAAAACAACGTGTTAGTGAGGTATTTTAGGTTACGATGAGCCATCACAGATTCACTGCTCACTGGAATTGATTCAAGTCTCTGGAGCGATAAGTGGCCTTCTTCTAAAAGATATTTCCTGAGTTGGTTGGTGTTTTGATGATGATGATGATGATGATGATGATGGTAGAATGCTCTATCCGTCCAAGAAATGTGGAGTGTGATGAGTGTTGATGAGTCTGGAAGCCATAGCGATTCATCATTCACATACATTTCATTCACATTAAACCATTCACTGAGGGCTTGTGACTTGAAGATGGGGGCGGAGTCATTCTGAAAGAGACCACACCCATCTGGAGAGCAATGTTTCATCAGAGGATAAAGGCAATGATTCAGAAGATCTTTGGATTGATTTACAGTGAAGTTTCATTCTAAGGGGAGAAGTGGAGTCAAAACATGGCAGTGAAATAAATAAATGCCCCCCCCCATTGTTACTCTCACTCAGGATTTTTCTACTGTATTATTATTATTATTATTATTATTATTGTTGTTGTTGTTGTTGTTCTCATAACATTTTTAGGATGCTATTTCTCCCTCAGTTTTCAACCAGTCATCACCAAATTTCACATGAAGAATACCTCTGGGCTGAATTAAGTTGCTATGACTTTTGGTGCTGATCTGGATCAGTGATCTGGAATGATCCATGAAAAACAGATTTTTTTCAATCACTTATAACTTTGTCACTTTTCATTATTTTTAAAATTAGTTTATTATTATTATTATTATTATTATTATTATTATCTTATTATTATTATTATCTCATTTATTATTATTATTATTATTATTATTAGGGCGGCACGGTGGTGTAGTGGTTAGCGCTGTCGCCTCACAGCAAGAAGGTCCGGGTTCGAGCCCCGTGGCCGGCGAGGGCCTTTCTGTGTGGAGTTTGCATGTTCTCCCCGTGTCTGCGTGGGTTTCCTCCGGGTGCTCCGGTTTCCCCCACAGTCCAAAGACATGCAGGTTAGGTTAACTGGTGACTCTAAATTGACCGTAGGTGTGAATGTGAGTGTGAATGGTTGTCTGTGTCTATGTGTCAGCCCTGTGATGACCTGGCGACTTGTCCAGGGTGAACCCCGCCTTTCGCCCGTAGTCAGCTGGGATAGGCTCCAGCTCACCTGCGACCCTGTAGAACAGGATAAAGCGGCTACAGATAATGAGATGAGATGAGAAATAATGATCATAATTAAGTGTTAGCTGTAGCCATAGCTGTAAACAAATGTCTCAGCTAATGGAAAATTCAGCTCTGTAAAAACAGCATGTGGCTATGTTTGCAAGCCAGCTAACATTACCTTTGTTTACATTCAGTTAATAATGGAGGTGGTGTTCATTCCATCATAGCTTGCTTCATTAAATGTTCAAAAATCCAGATATAAAAGACTGTAGCCATGTAAAAAAAAAAGTAATTACACGAGCAGGGTTTTTTTCACCAGATGACTTATTTATTGTTCTTTGACATCTTTGAACTTTTACTCTTTACTGAAGTGTGTTTTATACTCTTGTTTAGCTGATTACTTTTTTTTATATTCTCGCCACGTTCACTGGATATGAGCAATCACACGCTCTGATTGGCTACTCTACTACTAGGATATCAGCTCATATCCCATATGTAGAGAAAAACAAAATGGTGAAGTGTGTTGCTGAACCAACCGAGGACAAAATAAAAACTCTACTCGAAAACAAAACCCCCAAAAATAAAAAAAGCAACAAAATATGGAATGAAAGTATTTGATGGTGCTACGCGCCTCGTTGGCTATCAGCTCATGTACGACTTGATTTCGTGGAATAACTGTTAAATAGTTAAGGCTTCTTAACTTCCTAATTACATTATTTTGACCGGAAAAACATGGCTGTAAAACATACCAGATGCCTGATTCTTTTCCCTAAGAATGCACTTCACTACCAGCATCACCAACTACAATGTCTTTTTTTTTTGAATAGATGAGGCTTTAACCTGTCCGAGTGGCTTTAATTACCTCATTCCCAGGGAGATATTTTATAGCATGCTAATGAAGAGTCTTTGCTCAGTGCTCTGTTGCTGTGAGACAAACTAAAAGTCATCCAAATAGTTTAAAAGGGGGTGAGGGGGCAACACTGTGCTGGACACAATGCAGGATAAATCACTGAGAATGAACAGAATAAGAAAGAAAGAAGGGGAAAGGGAGAGGGTAAGGGCAAGGGCAGTGAACAGGAGGAATAATCAGGGCTGTTTTAAGAGGAGGTCCTGAACAACAGCATGCATGTTCAGCACAGTAGAAAAGGAGAGGGAGAGGGTTCTGGGTTCTCACAGGCCTCACGGATGGACTATGACATGGATCTCGTGCAGCTGACTCTCGTCCTGATCCTCAGCACTGTGGCGAGCTGCTCCACTGGTGAGATGTTCAAATTACATTTCTCTATTCATAGCTATTTCATCCAACATCTATCTGTGATCGACTAAAACATTTGTATTTATTTATTTGTTTGTTTGTTTATTTATCTGCACATAAAAAAATCATAATCCAAATTAAGTAGTACATGCAGAATTATTATTTTGAGATTGAAAACAGTGCCTACTAAAGAAAAGTGCCAGAGGAGCCAATAAAACCCATAAGGGCTTGCCGAGTGGCCCTCCTACAGTGAGACATTCAATATAAAAACTTAAAAGTAAGGAAACACAGACAAACCAATGCAAACACGAAACAAAAATGTAAAAAAATTGAAGTGTGACGAGTGTAACAAGAAAGGTGACGATGTACTGATGCATAAAATATGATGGTGAGAGCAGTTATGAAGTTATGATGATGTATTACTTCACTGATCTAGCAAGAAGAGAATGGTTAATTTCTTAAATTTCATTTCATTTATTTATTTATAAGGACAGCACACATTAATCAACATTTCTGTAAATGTTCCAGTGTTAGCCAGCAGGCTAATTTTCAACTGTAGTCCTTTGGTAAGATGTTTTGATAGCCATTGATTGACCAGTAGTTTTTTGAATGCCAAATTGAAAAATAAAAATTTAAATATAAAAACAAAACAACACATTAAACAGAACACCAGGACACTGCAGGACAATATAAAGAGACAGCAACAACATGAAGACGAGACACCAAACATACCAGCTGACACACCATAAAATATTCAATCAACACAAGTGCAGCAGAAAACATCAAACATCAGCAGACACTCTTTTTATACCGGTGGAATTTCTAATATGACCTCGTAATCAGTTCGAACAGGAAGGACGTCTGAATCGAATTGAAATGTAGAAAAAGTTGTCCTAGGAAAGGTGGGGTGGAGCTGATTGGCTGACCTTGTGTTGTAATTATGAATTTGAAAGTTGAAATGAAATAAATTTTGAAAACATACTGTGAGTAGGCTACGGATAGATTGTTGTGAAAAAAAATGGTTTAAATAAAAAATGGGAGAATACGTAGGGATTTAAACAAAGGAGTGGAACTGGCAAATCTATTGGAAAATATTATCATTCTGACAAAATGTTTGTGCAGAAAAATAAAAAATACCATTAAGGTTGCTTTTAAAGGTGTTTGTCTAAACAATATGACAATATCACCTATAAGGATAAATCATTGTGTATAAGTTGAGAAGAATTTTTTGAGTGAACATATGTCTTATTCTTCTGATAAATAAGTGTTATTTGTATCACAATTCTCTCCACTAGATGAAGCTTTTTGCCCAAAAGGAGCCCGGATCGACCAAGACGGATTGCACTGTTACTGGATGTCTGAATCAGCGTTAACCTGGCAACAAGCGAGGACTGAGTGCAGGGAAACTCACACCGCAGATCTCGCCATGGTGGACACACCGAGGGTTCAGAAGTTTATCGAAAACTCTTTTCTGCTGTAAGGAAGACATTGCAAAATGTGTGAATTGTTTTTAGCATTTTTTGTAAATATTGTAAATATTCACTCATCACAAAGAGAAATCTTTATTTCCAAAGAGATTTGGACACTAATTAGAAATTATTCATTTCTATATCAGGTAAAGAATTTTCATTTCTACCAGCCAGGTCCCTCTTTTTAAGAAAGGGGACTGGAGAGTGTGCTCCAGTTATAGGGGAATCACACTTCTCAGCCTGCCAGGGAAGGTTTACTCCAGGGTACTGGAGAGGAGAATTCGGCTGATAGTCGAACCTCGGATCCAGGAGGAACAATGCGGTTTTCGTCCTGGTCGCGGAACACTGGACCAGCTCTATACCCTTCATAGGGTGCTCGAGGGTTCATGGGAGTTTGCCCAACCAGTCCACATGTGCTTTGTGGATTTGGAGAAGGCATTCGACCATGTCCCTCATGGTATTCTGTGGGGGGTGCTTCGGGAGTATGGGGTTCGGGGCTTTTTGCTAAGGGCTGTCCGGTCCCTGTACGAACGGAGCAGGAGTCTGGTTCGCATTGCCAGCAGTAAGTCAGACCTGTTCTCAGTACATGTTGGACTCCGGCAGGGCTGCCCTTTGTCACCGGTTCTGTTCATAATCTTTATGGACAGAATTTCTATGCACAGCCAGGGGCCGGAAGGAATCCTGTTTGGGAAGCACAGGATTTCATCTCTGCTTTTCGCAGATGATGTTGTCCTGTTGGCTTCTTCAGACCAGGACCTTCAGCATGCACTGGGGTGGTTTGCAGTCGAGTGTGAAGCGGCTGGGATGAGAATCAGCACCTCCAAGTCTGAGGCCATGGTTCTCGACCGGAAAAGGGTGGCTTGCCCTCTCCAGGTTGGTGGAGAAGTCCTGCCTCAAGTGGAGGAGTTTAAGTATCTCAGGATCTTGTTCACGAGTGAGGGAAGGATAGAGCGTGAGATTGACAGGCAGATTGGTGCAGCCTCCGCAGTGATGCGGTCGCTTTACCGGTCCGTCGTGGTGAAGAAGGAGCTGAGCCAAAAGGCGAAGCTCTCGATTTACCAGTTGATCTATGTTCCGACTCTCACCTATGGTCATGAGCTTTGAGTAATGACCGAAAGAACAAGATCGCGGATACAAGCGGCCGAAATTAGTTTCCTTCGCAGGGTGGCTGGGCGCTCCCTTAGAGATAGGGTGAGAAGCACAGTCACTCAGGAGGAGCTCGGAGTAGAGCCGCTGCTCCTCCACATCGAGAGGAATCAGCTGAGGTGGCTCGGGCATCTCTTTCAGATGCCTCCTGGATGCCTCCCTGGGGAGGTGTTCCAGGTATGTCCCCCCGGGAGGAGGCCCCGGGGAAGACCCAGGACACACTGGAGGGACCATGTCTCTCGGCTGACCTGGGAATGCCTCGATGTTCTTCCCAAGGAGCTAGCCGAGGTGTCTGGGGAAAGGGAAGTTTGGGCTTCCATGCTCAGACTGCTGCCTCTGCGACCCGGTCCCGGATAAGCTGAAGAAGACGAGACGAGATGAGACGAGACCAGCCAGACATTTAATGTGTTATGTTTCACAGACACAACTTCATTATCGACCAAAATGCTGATCGTGTAGAGAGATTAAATTTTAATAGTGAATGAACAGAAATATCAAGACAAATAAAAAAGGACATGATTTAAATATTCTTTTATTGAATTTTACTCTGTTGTGAAATATCCTTTACAGCCCCTTTTCTACTCTACAGAATGAAGATGTGTTTTATTATTGCAGGATAAACCAACAGGGCTGGGTTTCCGAAAGCCTCTTAAGGCCAAGACAGTCTTAAATTACCTCTTAAAGCAGATACGCAGAGCCTTTATTTTAAAATAAATTTCTGAGTGGATAGTATCTCCATCCTTGACTCTTGTATGCTGCATAAATGGAAATAAAAAATATATATTTTTGAGAGTTAAAATCGACCGCAAAGTTGTCATTGGAGCTGCCCCGCTGAGCCAGCCAGCCCTGAGCGCGTGATGTCACAGTGGGAACCAGTTTTAAGGCCGAGGCCTTTTACAGCTATAGACCAAAGTCATATAAATAAAAATTTACAGTGAAAGTAAGAAATAGCGTTACCGACTCGCTCAACTAAGACTGATTTGACGTCACTGATTGTGGGTTGACTCTCATTAAAACAGGATAGGTGTTATAACTTATGCAACATACATGTACATGCATGCATTTTCACTGATAAAACGTAAAAGGCTCATTAAATAATCAGATGAACTGAGACAATCACATCTCATTATCTCTAGCCGCTTTATCCTGTTCTACAGGGTTGCAGGCAAGCTGGAGCCTATCCCAGCTGACTACGGGCGAAAGGCGGGGTACACCCTGGACAAGTCGCCAGGTCATCACAGGGCTGACACACAGGGCTGACTTATTTTGCCTGCTAAAAACTTTCCTCTTTCTCCTTCCACTGATCTTTGTTGTAAATTTCTTGAATTTTTCCAAAATAAAATCAACTCTATATACAAGCAGATCAAATCCACTTCCATCACTCCCTCTAATGTCCCCTTTTCCTGTCCACCACCAGTTGGATCTTTCTCTGCTTTCTCATTAGTTGATGAGCAGTATGTCTTTGGCTTAGTATCTAAATCCAGGCCTACCACCTGTCTCCTCGACCCTATGCCCACCTCTTTGGTCAAGATTTGCCTGCCAGTTCTCTGTCCCCTGCTGGTTAAGATAATAAACTCGTCCCTTTCAACTGGATTAGTCCCTCAGGCTCTCAAAACAGCAGCTATCACTCCTGTCTTGAAAAAACCTGGAGCAGCTATTGATGATTTTAAAAATTATCGCCCCATTTCCAATCTTCCCTTCATTGCAAAAGTCCTTGAGCGTATTGTTGCCAATCAGCTCCAAGAGTATTTAACTCAATATAATCTTTGGGAGAAGTTTCAGTCTGGGTTTAGGGCCATGCACAGCACCGAGACTGCCCTGGTCAAGGTTGTCAATGATTTGCTGTTAGCTGCTGACACTGGCCATGTCAGTATACTTGTTCTCCTCGACCTTACAGCAGCTTTTGACACTGTATGTCACAATCTTTTATTGAGCCGCTTAGAAACTCTGCTTGGCATCACTGGTTCTTCTTTAGCCTGGTTCAAATCTTATCTTACCATGAGAGAACAGTTTGTGTCAATTGGAGATTTTAGATTCCCGAAATCACCCCTCCTTCATGGTGTCCCTCAGGGCTCTGTCTTGGGACCCTTATTATTTGTAATATACATCCTTCCTCTTGGCCACATAATACAGCATTATGGGCTTAACTTTCACTGTTATGCAGATGACACCCAAATTTATATTCAAACCAAACCCTCTCACCCACTCCCTCCATCCAATCTCGTCAACTGTCTAAATGCAGTTAACAACTGGATGGTGCAGAACTTTCTTAAATTAAATCAAGACAAAACAGAAGCCATCCTCATTTCCACCCCTTCTATCTTGAAAAAACTGGAGCACTCACAGCTATCTATTCCTGGTTATTTCACTTCCACTACTGTTGAAGTAAGAAATTTGGGTGTTATTCTGGACTCTACTCTCTCTTTTGATTCACACATTAAAAGTATCACTAAAACAGCTTTTTTTCACCTGAAAAGTCTCTCCAAACTCCGTCCCTCCTTGACTTCATCTGCAGCTGAAATGCTTATACATGCTTTTGTCACCTCAAGACTGGACTACTGCAATGCCCTGCTCGATGGCATTCCAGCCAAGCGACTAAATAGGCTGCAATATGTCCAAAACTCAGCTGCTAGGGTACTCACTCACACCAGGCCCTGGGATCATATCACTCCTATTCTATATAACCTGCACTGGCTCCCAGTTAAATACCGCATTCAGTACAAAATTATCTTACTTGTTTACAAATCCCTACATAACCTGGCCCCTCCCTATTTATCAAATCTCCTAACTCCATATCAGTTACCTTTACAGTAAATCTTCGCTCCACAGATGTCCACCTATTAGCAGTCCCTTACTCTCGGCTCTGCTCTATGGGTGACAGGGCTTTCAGTGTTAACGGCCCTAAGCTGTGGAATGCCCTGCCACTAGCGTTGCGCCAATGCTCAACACTGTCCTCTTTCAAAAGACAGCTAAAAACACATCTCTTTAGCTTGGCTTTTTCTCTTTGATTTTTAATAACGTTGTTATTATTATTAATTTCTTATTATTTTATTATTGTTGTTATTTTATTGTTCTGCTTTTATTGTTTGTTTTTTACTGTTCAGTGTCCTTGGGTACCTTGAAAGACGCTTATAAATAAAATGTATTATTAGACACAGACAACCATTCACACTCACACCTACGGTCAATTTAGAGTCACCAGTTAACCTAACCTGCATGTCTTTGGACTGTGGGGGAAACCGGAGCACCCGGAGGAAACCCACGCGGACACGGGGAGAACATGCAAACTCCGCACAGAAAGGCCCTCACCGGCCACGGAGCTCGAACCCAGACCTTCTTGCTGTGAGGAGACAGCGCTAACCACTACACCACCATGCTGCCCCGACAATCACATTCTGAAACAAATTAAATAATCTTATACTAGTGACTTAAACACACAATACAAGCTACATGTATTAATCTAAATGCAGGTAAACAATGAGTTGTTTTATATCCAAATGAGAGTTGGAGCTTACCCGTCTGTGTTCTCGCTTCTTGAAGGCCGATCTTGTGGCCGATTGTTTTGAAACAATCTGACTTTCAGTTGTTCGTTCAGTTCTCCGTTCATTCACTTCTTCCATGTAAAGGCAAGATGGCAGCGATATCCAGTTTAGAAATCAGATGGCTGGTCCACACATTCTCCATTTTCTCCATACTGAGTACTCCGCCGGGGCGGCATGGTGGTGTAGTGGTTAGCGCTGTCGCCTCACAGCAAGAAGGTCCGGGTTCGAGCCCCGTGGCCGGCGAGGGCCTTTCTGTGTGGAGTTTGCATGTTCTCCCCGTGTCCCAGTGGGTTTCCTCCGGGTGCTCCGGTTTCCCCCAAAGACATGCAGGTTAGGTTAACTGGTGACTCTAAATTGAGCGTAGGTGTGAATGTGAGTGTGAATGGTTGTCTGTGTCTATGTGTCAGCCCTGTGATGACCTGGCGACTTGTCCAGGGTGAACCCCGCCTTTCGCCTGTAGTCAGCTGGGATAGGATCCAGCTTGCCTGCGACCCTGTAGAAGGATAAAGCGGCTACAGATAATGAGATGAGAAGTTTTTCAGAAAGGTAGTGAGCTTTTTGTTTTTCGTTTTTTTTGTGTGTGTTTAGTTTATTGTTTGTTTGTTTGTTTGTTTGTTTGTTTGTTTTGCCAGGCAGCAGGTAGTTTTGGGGAGTTTTGTTTTGTCATCTTTGTTTTTATTTTTATTTATTCTTTTTTTTGCCATATAACAAATAGTTTGGGGGAGTGTTTTGTTTGTTTTGTTTTACCATTAGCGTAGTTGTGAAAATTTATTATGGATTTTTGTTTGTTTGTTTTTCCTTTTTTGGCTAAACAGTAGGTTGTTTTGTTTTGTTTTGTCATAAAGGTAGTTGTGGAGCTTGTTGTGGATTTTTTCCCTTTTTTTGCCACACAGCAGGTTGTCTTGTTTTCTGTAGGTTTGTTTTGTTTTGTTTTGCCATAATGGTAGTTGTGAAAATTAATTGGTTTCTTTTTTGTTCTGTTTTTCCTTTTTTTGGCCATCCAGTAGCTTGTGTTGTGTTATGTTGTGTTGTGCCATAAAGGTAGTTGTGGATTTTCTTTTTCCTTTTTGGCCATACAGCAGGTTCTGTTGTTTTGTTTGGTCCATATTCAGGAGGTAGTTGCATAGTTATGGATTTTTTTTAATGTGATTGATTGATTGATTGATTGATTGATTGATTGTCAAATAGATTGTTTCTCTACAGTGGTTATAATTTTCTTTCTGTACATGAAGTAGTTATAATCACCTACTCCTCATTTTCAGAGAAGCCCCTGGATCGGTTTGGCTGAGAAATGGACACACAAGTGTTTTTGGTGCTGCTAATCCACATCATGAAGGCCAAGAGCAAGGGACTTGTTCTGAGATATCTCTTGGTTTGGGTCAGTGGACAAACAGCCCATGCAACCAAACACATCACTTTATGTGTGGGAAACAAATATCAGGTAATAAAAACTAAGTTTCTAAATATATTACTGCTCCCAGGAACATGTGGAGTAAAAAGTATAGAGAATAGAAACTATTGTGCCGTCTGACAAAAATCACTAAACCAAGATTTTTCTTTCCTGAAGTGTCTTTGCCATCGTTGGACAGTTATGTCATTGGAATGCCGCTGATGTCTGGTGTATACACACAGTCCCAATTACACGCACTGCCTTCACCACCGGACCTGCAGCAGCAGAGAGCTGAAGTAGGCGCATATGAAGTGTCTACTAAACTAACTGTAACTGCTGATGTATACTAATCATGTAGCTTTGGAATACAGATGTTTATCTCCACCAAATTTGTTGGAGGAGGTTGTTTTCTCCTCCATTTGTTTGTTTGTTTGTTTGTTTGTACCCCAATGTAACTCAAAAAGTAGTGAACGGATTTGGATGAAATTTGGTGGACAGCTTTAGTATTATCTTAGGTTCAAGTGATTTGATTTTGCTGCTGATAATATTTGGCTTGGTGGAGGTATGCACTCTACTGAGTTCCCTTCTAGTTGGTCATGTTTTGTTTTGGCCTTGCTCCATTGAACTTTACTACTTAATGTTGTAGTGCTTTAATCTTTTATCATTGTTTCTGATTTGTTTTTTGCCTGAACAGATGATGCTGTTCCCAGGAATATGGGTCAGTCATGGAGGCCAGGTGAACTCTGTAGAATTGGTAGCTCAGCCCAGTCAGCAGCTCACCATGGCCAAAGTTCAGATTTTACGGCCATACTGCACCCCAAACCATCACTTAGTGCCCCCAGGTACGTGATAACTAAGAAATTAGTCAAGACAAGTCAAATGTATTTATAAACCACATTTAAAACAATGGGTGTTGAGCCAAGGTGCTGTACAAAAGGCATAAAATGAATGTGATGTCAACAGTTGTGTAAAAAGAGAGTATTAAAACTACTCTTACCACCACCCTCATACAATTACACACAATAAAAGGCAGAAGAGAAAAAAGTAGGTCTTAAGACGTGTTTTAAAAATCTTGATCGAGGAAGAAGCCCCGATGTGGAGAGGAAGCTCTTTCCAAAGCCTAGACGCAACAACTGAAAAAGCCCTGTCTCCCCTAGACTTCAGCTGAGCTGTTTGTTCATTATGCTCTAATAAACATGTATAATTAAGTCATTTTAGCTTAGAAGTTAAGATTCGGGCCCTTAGATAATACTGAAGAGCTGGACTATCTATTGAGCCACCACTTATAGATGTCTTTAAACAGCAGTGGTAAACCATTACTATTAGAGCTGGGACTTGAGCTCAGCCAAAACTTAGCCAGACACTAAAACAGCAACAGGGTAAAGGATTTTGTAAGGGATTAGCATCAGGCTGCCAGGTTGCGCCATTGTGTGTTGCTGTCCATGTTGATTTTAAAAGTAACTCAGTAAATTCCACAGGGAAATGAATCCTTAAGTCTGAGTGAAAAATACTGTGGCGAGCGTGTAGCGTGGAAGAAGAGTCTGGAGACAGAAAGCTTAGTTTCTCGGTCGTTAGCCTGTGCTACTTGCTCTCAATAGCACTGGCTTGACTGCTTTATTAGCATTCGCCAACACTACTGATGAACGCTACACCGGCTGGAAGGTGACTTCACTGCTGCGCTGACGGCACCAGCTCGCGGTTAAACTCACGTTGGCCTTTGAGAAGGCTGAGGGCGATACATTTTTGGTCCCTCCCACTGTAAATCAAAATCTGATTGTTTAATTCATCTGTCACTTCCCACATTAACATACACTGCCATGCTCTTCTGTCCCGGCAATGAAGTCCTAACCAATGAGTGAGCAGCTTGAAACTCTTCTCAGCCTAGAGACAAACACAACAATCTCATTGGAGAACTCGATTTTAATGTTTTCAGGACAGTAACCCTTTCATTTCTGAAGCACATTTGATAGAAAATGAGGCCGAATTAGAAGAGAATAATTATCATGAAATTATGAAAGAATGAAAGAAATTAAATATAACATTGGAAATTTTGATATGTTTGGGCTTCTCTGAACGCCCAGAAGGCCCTGATGATTTTCCTCTATTAAACAGTATGTAAGGAATAAAACACTTGGTGGAATGTTTTAATAGAAAAATAATCAATGACAGGGTGGTGTGATGTTATTGAAGTTACTGTTACTGATGAATTACTTTTATTATCCCACATTTGATTATTTTCCCAAACCAGAATGTCCCAATGTGCGCACTCATCCTATACCACAGCTCTTTGCCAATGATGGTGAACTTTTGAACTTTCCATTTAAACCATTGAAAGTCTTGAGGTTTGGTTAAAATTGAAGGTAACTTATTGAAGATATAGGTCCTACAGTGTGTATACCTCATCATCCTCTGTATCAGGCTGCAGCTCCATCCTCAACACGTTCACCTGCTGCTCGGTGAAGCCTTTGTGCAACACCACTGGTGGCTGTCCAAGTGGACAATACTGGTGCCATCTGATGGAGAGCTGCCTACCAGTCACCAGCCCCTGTAGCCCTTATCACACATCTGCTGATGGACACATCTTCACCCTGCCACCACGCTACACTGCAATGACTCCATTCTACCACATGGTGGCAGACATAGCATTGGAAATACCTCCAGTTTCTGAGCCTGTCCACATCAACGTAAGCAGACATGCTTGACAAAACACTTTATTTAAGGCTGGTGTTTATAGTGTGACATGAAATTCATCTGCAGAAACATTTATAAAGGCAGTTATGACAATTTTGATGTCACAGTGATTTAGCTGTATATGTTGACATATGTTTATCGGCATAAAACTTGTTATAACAATTTTTACCTCATTGTCCTTCCACTATGTCAGTCATATAAATATATTACTGCATGTCAAACGTCAAAGGAAAACTCACTGTATATTAGGTTCAGATACAAAATACATCACTCTGTCTTTACAGAGTCATCACATTATCATAAACATCTTATAATCACGTATTGGAAATATTCTTTACTCTGGTCTTTACAGTGTCACTCTAGGACTTCAGAATTGACAAAAACTCGACAGCTGTTGCCTCCTGGAATAAATCTTTATAAATATTTAAGTAGATTTTTGTCAGCTGTCATGAATAGCTTATGCAGGTGTTCTGTAGCCTTATGAACACAGCCTTGGGTAAAATATTAACAAAGCCTAATGACTGGACATAATGACTTATTAAATCATTGAATAGACCTTGAATTGAATACAATTTACAAAATTAGTTTCTCTAAGATCATTATGAATAGCTATTATTCCATAATTGACATTATGAAGCATATATTCATGCTTTATAAAGTGTTATGCATGTAACTGTCATGCCAGTTATATACACCGATCAGTCATAACATTAAACCCACTGACAGGGGTTTAATGACTGAATATCATTGATGATCTCATTACAGTGGCATCTGTCGAGGGGCGGGGTTTATTAGGCAGCAGGAGAACAGTCAGTTCTTGAAGTTGATGTGTTGGAAGCAGGAAAAATGGGCAAGTGTGAGGATCTGAGCGACTCTGACGAGGGCCAGATAGTGATGGTGAGATGACTGGGTCTGAACATCTCCAAAATGGCACATCCTGTGGGCTGTTCCTGGTATGCAGTGGTTAGTACCGAACAAAAGTGGTCCAAGGATCCAAAGTACAACCGGTGAACCGGCGACAAGGTCATGAGTGTCGAAGTCTCATTGATTCGCGGAGGCTGGCACATATGGTCCAATCCCACAGAAGAGCTACTGCAGCACAAACTGCTGAAAAAGTTAATGCTGGCTAAAACAGAAAGGTGTCAGCGTTTGTTTTCAGCACTTTGTGCTACAGTAGCTCTTCTGTGGGATTGGACCATATGGGCTAGCCTTTGTGTCCATATCAATGCACAAAGGCACTGAAAATAATACAAAGATAATATCTCAAATGTTGAAACTGCGAAATTTTGTGTTTTGAAAAATACATGCTCATTTTGAATTTGATATCAGCAACACATTTCAAAAAAGTTGGGATGGGGCATGTTTACCACTGCATTGCATCACCTTTAATTTTACCAACACTCTGTAAACATTTGGGAACTGAGGAGACCAGCTGCTGTAGTTTTGAAAGAGAAATGTCCCATTCTTACCTGATATACAATTTCAGTTGCTCAACAGTTCAAGATCTCCTTTGTCGTATTTTGTGCTTCATAATGCACCAAATGTTTTAAATGGGAGACAAGTCTGGACTGCAGCAGGCCAATTTAGCACCTGGACTCTTTTATTATGGAGCCATGCAGTTGGAATGCATGCAGAATGTGGTTTAGCATTGTCTTGTGCTACCCATGTCATGTGCACTAATGCCACCTCATACCATCACAGATGCTGGCTTTCGAGCTGTGTACTGATAACAAGTCAAGTCAAGTCAACTTTATTGTCAAATATGCTATACATGCTCGACATACAGCACAGATGAAATGTCAGTCCTCTCTGACCCACGGTGCAAACAGGCAATGCAATAAATAAAAATAGAATAATTGAAAAAAACAAACAACAATATAAACAGTATAAACACTCTAGATAGGAACTAGACATAGACTAAACACTCAGACAAACAATATAAACAGTATAAATAAACAGTATAAACACTAGATAAAACAAGACATAGACTAAACACTCAGACAATATAAACAGTGTAAACACTAGATAAGAACTACATACAGACTAAACACTCAAACAGACAATATAAACAGTATAAACACTCTAGATATCAAATCAAATCAAGTTTATTTGTACAGCGCTTTTAACAATAAACATTGTCGCAAAGCAGCTTTACAGAATTTGAACGACTTAAAACATGAGCTAATTTTATCCCTAATCTATCCCCAATGATGAAGCCTGTGGCGACGGTGGCAAGGAAAAACTCCCTCAGACGACATGAGGAAGAAACCTCGAGAGGAACCAGACTCAAAAGGGAACCCATCCTCATTTGGGCAACAACAGACAGCCTGACTATAATATTAACAGTTTTAACAGGTATAACCCTCAACTGTCCTCATGGGGCCGTCCTTCACAGGAGCGGTGCGATAAAACTCCGACCAGACACAGGGCACCAGGATGGATCAAGCAGGTCCGAGGGGCAGAAGAGGCCAGCATCTCAATCCCAGGACCAACATGCAACCCAGAGGGACAGATTGGGGGGGGGGAGGGAGAGAGAGAGAGAAAGAAAACACAGGTTGTTAGGTATGCCTTGTGTGTTGGGGGGAAACTGTGAGGGTGACATGATGTCAGATGCTGAAGGGGGGGCAGGGGGGTGTACGGGCAGAATCTGTGGCAGGGGGCAGAGGGGGGAGGAGGGGCAGAACAGGGAGGGAGTTGAGCCTCCTGACCGCCTGGTGAAAGAAACTGTTCTTGAGCCTGCTGGTTTTGGCCTGGAGACTCCGCAGTCTCCTCCCCGACGGCAGCAGGCTGAAGAGGCTGTGAGATGGGTGGGTGGGGTCACCTGCAATCCTGACAAGCCAGATGGTCCCTCTCCTCTTTAGCCTGGAGGATGTGGTGTCCATGATTTCTAAAAAGAATTTCTACTTTTGATTCGTCAGACCTCAGGACGGTTTTCCACTTCGCCTCAGTCCATCGTAAAAGAGCTCGGGCCCAGAGAAGGGGGGGGGGGGGTTCTGGATATTGTTTACATCTGGTTTTAACTTGCGTTTGTGGATGCAGTAATGAAGTGTTTTCACAGACGATGGTTTTCTGAAGTGTTCCTGAGCCCATACAGTGATTTCCACTACAGACACGTGTCTGCTTTTAATGCAGCGTCTCCTGAGGGCCTGAAGATCACAGGCATCCAGTGTCAGTTTTCAGCCTTGTCTCTCGCAGACAGAGATTTTTCCAGATTCTCTGAATCTTTTAATAATATTATGGACCATAGATGATGTGATCCACAAATTCTTTATTTTATATTGAGGAACGTTATTCTTAAATTGTCACACTCTTTGTCCACACAGTCTTTCACAGAGCAGTGAACCATACCTGTCAACTTTGAGGTTTGAAAAAAAGGGATATTTCCCAGATTTTTAACTGAAAATAAGGGAAAATTTCGGAAAGTCATACCCTTCACCAAAAGTGGGTGTGTAGTTGAATGGGGGGCAATTTTCTATCTAGTATTTGTGATTTCCTGTACTCTGGTGCATGTTGGTGATAGCCAAGACCCAAACTCAATATGCTTATGGTTTATAGAGTGCATTTGTGAATAAACTGTACATTTATTTTTATTTGCTTTCGGTGGTACCAGTTATTTCCCAAATTAAGGGCTAAAATATGTATCTTATGTTAAAATAAGAAAGGTCATTATATAACCAGTCAATAAATTCAATTCCATTGCAATTTATTATGGTTTTACCATAGTCATGGCCTCAGAACACTAGATAGATAGATAGATAGATAGATAGATAGATAGATAGATAGATAGATAGATAGATAGATAGATAGATAGATAGAGTAATAAAAAGTAATATAAAATATTAAACCAAGAGTGATTTAAAATGGGTAAGTTTCAGATAGAAAATAAAATAGACAATGAGTGGATAAAACAGTTAATACACCAATTAGTTTACACTAGGCTATTTATGAGGTCTTAGCCAGGACATACTTAATGTAAACATGTGTAGCTGACCTTTGATTATTTGGGAGGCTTTCGTTTTCCCCATGGAAAATTTCTTTGCGATGGAAGAGTCTGGGAACATTCCAGCCACGCACTTGTTGAAATCATCAAAGAAAGAGAGGCTAATGTTTTTCTTAGCTATTAGCATCGCCATCTTCACCTCAGACCTAATCAGTGTTGCCAGATACTGCTGACGTTTTCCAGCCCAAAATATGTTCAAAACCCGCCAAAATGCACTTGAAACCGCCCAACTTGGGCGGGAAACCGCTCAATCTGGCAACACTGGACCTAATCACTTGTTCAGCCTCGCCTCCAGACGGAGTTCTGTAATTACTGATGCCTGAGAGGGCGGGGACGTGAATTCATGGCCCGACTTCCTGCTGTAAACTCCTGTCAGAGGCGCGTCATGAATTCTGGACCTACCGACTTTTTTATATTGTGAAAATACGGGACTTTTATATAATGTGAAAATACGGGATATTTTCGTGAAAATAAAAAAACGGGAAGACAGCGGGAAATAAGTCAAAATAAGGGATTTCCCGGGAAAAACGGGAGGGTTGACAGGTATGCAGTGAGCCCCGCCCTATCTTTACTTCTGAGAGACTCCGCCTCTCTGGGATGCTCTTTTTATACTCAATCATCTTACTGACCTGTTAACAATTAACCAAATTAGTTGTGAGATGTTTTACCAGATCTTTTTTTTCATATTACACAACTGTCTTTTGTTGCCCCCGTCCCAACCTTTTTGAAACATGTCGCTTGCATTAAATTCAAAACCATCATAAAAACAATTAAATTAAAAAAAACAATGAAATTTCTTCGCTGCAACATTTGATATGTTGTCTTTGTCCTATTTTCAATGAAATACAGTATGGAGTTTTCATGATTTATGTCATCGCATCCCAACATTTTTAGAAACAGGGTTGTAACATGTGATGAATGCATTCATAAAATCCATTTTGAATTACCCTTTTCTTTATTTATCACACAGGTCATGTTTAAAGGAAAAGAGTTCCCTGTATTTCCTGACGATATTCTTGCCGTTCAGCACACTAGAAATTCTGGAGAGTTCCTGCGCTGTATGAGCAGCTATGACTCCGCCTGGCGCCAGAGCTACATCTCCATACCTGGACCTGTGTGGGGTGGCTGGGTAGATGTCTCAGCGTCTTCTCTGACAGATGGAGGCCAATGGGTGGACAACATGTCCTGTGACCTGCGTCTAATCTACAACGACCCTGGACATCTCTATGGTCCTTCCCCTGTTGTGAACAGCACACAAAGTGAACTCAGCATGGACGTGAGCACACCAAGCAGCTTTCTGATAGATGCTCAGACCCCAGTGACAGGAATGCAGATTCTCTATCCTGGACTTGGCAAAGAAAATCGAATATATTTACCAGTAAATATCCAAAAGTTAATTATTATCAAGATCCTTTCAGGTAGAAATGCGACGAGCTCATGGTCTGACCCAGTATCCAAGGCAGGAGTCCCGTTTGTAGAGTCCTGTCCAATAGAGATTCCTGAACTTGAGGGAGTTTGCCAGAGGGATTCTCCTGATACATGGTTCTCTTATATGTACATCATGCCCACTAGCCAAGGAGAACAAACTCTGAACATTACAGCTTCCAACCAGCTGAACTCTCAGACACTGAGTGTGACAATTGAAGCTCATATTATTGTCAAAGGACTGAGAATACAACCACAGGGATTTCATCGAGTTCTAGTGGACATACCACAGGTACAGTTTTTATATACAGTACTGTGCAAAAGTCTTTGGCACCCTATTTTTTTCATACAAACTTTATTATAGATTTCTATTTTATGATTTCTACATTGTCGAGTCAAAACATTACAAAAACATTTTAGAGTCCAAACATTTTTTTTCCAGCACAAAATTAAATGTTACAGAAAAAAAAAGGTTTGTATCTGAGCAGCGTATTCCATAAGAGACACTTTTCAGATGAAAAAAGAAAGCATAATGAAGGCTGCTGGGTTTTGGTGTAAAATGAAGAAGTGAGTGTGACAGTCAAAGTGTCCAGAAGAACTGTGGCTGGTTCTGTAAGATGCTCAGGAAAATCTACAGATCATTTCCGCATAAAACTGACCTCACTGGACCTCAGACAGATTTATTTTAAAGCAAAGGGTCGTCTCACACCAAATACTGACTTTGTTTCATTTATTATGGCTCACTGATTACTGTTTATAGTATTTTTTTAATGCTGAAACATTTCATTTCATTATTTTTAAGCCATTTTTGGTCGACAGCATTTCTTTACGTGTCTACGACTTTTTTCACAGTACTGTAGTGAAGTGTTTTCAGACTTTTGTTCAGTGTTTGTAGACGTAATCATTGCAATTATTGAAGTGAATCATTTCAATTATAATTTCAATCAAAAGTTGATTCACAGTATTAGCACATTGATAGCTGATAGCTGGTATCTGATTGCAAACTCTGATCCAAAATTAATTTGGATTTTGCTCTCCAAAAACATCAAAGTGTGGCCCTCCTGTGTCAAGTCCTGTGAAATGTCCTTATATGCAGATGAGACAGTTATCGACTGATCTTTGTCAAATATTAAGGAACTCCAAGATAATCTGAAGACTGATCTCAAATTATTATGCAAATGGTTTAATGACAATCTTTTGACTTTAAATATAGAAAAATGGATTTTTTTAAATATTTGGTAGTACATGTAAGCTTCGCTTTTTTAGTAATATTTCACTGGAAGTTAACAGTCAGCCATGTGAGCGCAAGGAATCTTTTAAATATCTTGGTGTTACAGTAAATGAAAATATGACCTGATCTGATCATATCAATGCTTTAATCACAAAAGTGTGTCAGAGGCTTAGCGTATCGCACCGCGTTAAGCATCTACTACTGCTTAGCGCTCGCTCGACACTTTGCAGTAGCCTCATATTCCTGCTTTTTGATTATGCTGATTTAGTATGGGATGATAAAAATAATGAAGTACTCATGTAACACCTTCAAATATTACAAAATAATGCTGCAAGATCTATTTTAGACCAACCAAAGTACTTTTCTGACACTCAAGCTCTTAATCATTTAAAATGGGAATTTCTAACTCTCCACCGCTGCCGCCACAGTTCCACAGCTGTATATAAACACTTTAACAATATTACAGATTTTGATTTTAATTTTACTAGGAACTATATTATACCTAATTATGATGCACACTGCCGTCAGGATTTACACTCCCCATGTGTGTGTACTAACTGGGTCAAACAGCGTTTTATATTTCACGCGGCTGCTGATTGGAATCAGTTAAATATTACTGTAAGACAGGCATCTGGCCTTCATGATTTCAAATCGTTTCTAAGATGAACTTAATTTTTTCATATCTTCTTCTTCTTCTTCTTTTGGCTGCTCTCAATTAGGGGTCATCAGGTACAGTATTTCTCTTTTCAATCCGCATGTTAGATTTGGCACAGTTTTACACCGGATGCCCTTCCTGACGCAACCCTCTCCATTTATCCGGGCTTGGGACCGGCACCAAGAGTACGCTTATGCACCCCCAGTGGTTGGATTAATTTTTTCATATATATTTATATATTACATATATTTTATATTATTTTAGAAATATTTCACTCTTAGGTTTTATTTGTATAATTCTTATTCATATTATATGTTTATTAGATAGATATGATGATATATGTGCAAGACCTGTCTGAAAAACACCACGGTGATAAGAGCCCCCTGAAAAAACACTGTTATAAATTAAAAAAAAAAAAAAAATCCTGTGTGTTAGGAATTGACAATTAGCTAGTGAGGTTATAGACATCTTTAAGCTGAGTAACTTATTACAACTACGTGTTTCTCTTGCTCCTTATCCATGCTTTTTGCAGGAAGATAGCCTCAGAAAAGTTAGAAAGTAAATATATTTTGGTGAAATATTTTTATAATTACTTAAATTTGAGGTATCAAGTTTGAGGTATGGCAGGAAACGATGGTTACGTATGTAACCGCGGTTCTATGAATTTTGGATGACCGCCAGAGGCGGTGCTTTAAGCACCCGGATGTCCATCACATGCGCATGCAGTTCGAGTGTGTATACCAACAAGGTCGCTTGCGACAGGGGGTGACGTATGTGTAGGACTCCCTATGTGTGGGTGGAGCACAGAGGACAGCAGGACAGAGACCAGGTTCCAAAATAGCGTTTTATTGCTAGACTTTTCAGCTAAACAATAATTCATTCAGACAGACAGACACACACAACCGGCGTCTGGTTCAGGGATGAGCTACCTCCGCTCTCACTCTCCCTCCTCATATAGGGCGCGGTCACTGGGAAGACACACAAACACAGGTTAATTGCTCTCAGGTGAAGTGATTCTGCCACTTACCTTCCCTGACTCCACCCTCCTGTCACAGACCGGCGCTTGACCACGCCCCCGCTGCCACAGTATGTCACTGCACCGGTACTTAAGGTGCGTTCACCCCGGAAGCGTTCTCTTGGCAGTCTTCTCGTCAGCCTTCCGAGTGACGGCCAAGCTCTGGCAGTCATCCAAAATTCATAGAACCGCGGTTACATATGTAACCATTGTTCTATTTAATTTCTCCTGACTGCCAGAGGCGGTGCTTTAAGCACCCGGATGACTAATACCAACAGGGTCACGAGGAAGACCTATTTACCCTACGAATGGCTGAAAAGGGTGGCTGTGGCCAGTGGATTGTGCATGGCCACATTAGCCCTATAAAACCTTGCAAACGTGCAAGTTGAGACCCATGAGGCAGCGGCGCAGATATCAGAGAGTGGAACTCCACGTAGAGCCGCCCATGATGCAGCCACATTCCGAGTGGAGTGGCCTCGGATGTGGGGAGGGACCGGGAGGCTGCTGCTAATGGCCTCCACGGTCCAGTTCGACAGTCTGTTTGGACAGCGTGTGGCCGTGCCTATGTCCAGTGTGGCCCACAAACAGTGCATCCAACTGCCGAAATGCAGCAGTCGCTTCAATGTATGCCCTCCGTGCTCGAACTGGGCAAAGAAGGACGTGACCTTGGCCCTGCTCATTCTCCTCAGGTGGTGGTCTGAAGGCTTCCAGGCTGAGGGGCTGATTGGTGTATGAAGAGGAGGAGAAGTTCTTGGGCATAAACGAAGGATTAGGCCACAATGTTACACCCATGCCATCGGGCTCCATTGTAAGCACTCCCGGCCGATAGACAGGGCGTGTAGTTCACCCGCTCTCTTAGCATTCCTTTTAGCTATGACGTCGGCTGCCTTTAAAGATAGCCACTTGAGCGCCGTCCCCTGTAGGGGCTCAAATGGAGGTTTACACAGTGCACTTAAAACCAGAGGCAAGTCCCAAGCTGGTCTTGGACTGCGTTGAGGGGGTCTTATGCACTGAGCACCTTTAAGAAAGTGGCTCACCCGTGTGTGGGATCCCACAGTCAGCCCATCTACCTTGTTGTGCATTGCGGATATAGCCGCTACATACACCTTGATGGTGGAGGGTGCAAGGCCCTCATCCAGATGAGACTGTAAAAAGCTGAGAATCCCCGGTATCGGGCAACATGCCGGTTCCTGATGGCGTGCTTGGCACCAACTTACAAACAGCTTCCACCTATTGGCATAGAGCGCATTGGTGGAAGGTGCGCGGGAACACTGGACGGTCCGCACAACGGTCGACTAACATTCTGCTAGCAGTGGGTCGGGCCCTTCAGAGGCCACACCCACAGCTACAACCGTACTGGGTTCGGATGCCAAATTTGACCTTCCATCTGTGAGAGGAGGTCCATCCGTGCAGGGAGACACCAAGGCTCCTTGTGCAGCAACCCGTACAGGGTAAGGAACCAGACTCTCCCCGGCCAAAAGGGGGCTATCAACAGCACCCTGTGACCCTCCTTGAGGATCCTCTCGAGAGTGGGCAGAATTAGCGGGAGTGGTGGGAAAGCATATAGGAGCTGCTGTGGCCACTCGTGTGCCAGTGCGTTTTGGCCCAAGGGGCTTGACATTTCTTTCAGTGTAAACCACAGGGGACAATGTGTTGTGACCTGGGAGGTGAAAAAGTCCACCTCTGTCCTGCCGTATTGCAGCCAAATACTCTGCACCACTTCCGGGTGCAGCTTCCACTCCCCCGGATCGGGGTTCTGTTGTGACAGAAGATCCGCAGCAGTGTTCCTCACTCCTGGTGAATGCATTGCCCTCAGGCTCACCAGACGAGGGTAAGCCCATGTTAGTAGGTGCCGAGTGAGCTTTCAGGAAAGGTAGTGACCTGGTGCCGCCCTGGTGGTTTATATGATAGACCACAGATGTATTGTCGGTCTTTATAAGGACATGCTGACCCGCTAAAACCGGACGGAAATGTTTCAGGGCGAGGAAAATGGCCTGCAGCTCTAACACATTGATGTGTTGTCCCTGCTGTTGTGGGGCCCATATGCCCTGGGCAGTCCTGCACTGCCACACTGTGCCCCAGCCGATCAGTGATGCATCAGTGGGGACTACTTCTCTGCGAGAGGGTATGGACGTAGACATGAGGAGCAACTGGCCGTGATTCTGACTGGCCTGTGCCTGTGATGTTGTGGATGTAACCCAAGGCTGTTCATCCAGATTTGTAGAGGCCTGAGTGTGAGGAGGCCCAACGGAACTACCGACGAGGCCGCGGTGAGTATACCTAGTAGTGTCTGGAAAGACCTGAAGGTCAGGGTTCATCCCTTCCTGAAGCGATGTAGCCGTCGGACAATATCGCTCACCCGTCGCTAAGACAGGGTTGCCTTCAACAGCTGAGAATCCAGCTGAAGGCCAAGAAAAACAGTCTTCTGGCTGGGTGTAAGGGAGCTCTTGGCGTGGTTCACCCTGAGCCCAAGTTTGGTGATGTGAGAAACCAGCATGGCTGGGTCACTGAGTGCATCTACCCTTGACTGAGAACCAATCAACCAGTCATCCAGGTAGGGGGAGGATACGCATTCCCCTGCTCTGAAGTAGGGACAGTGCTGCCGCGACAAATCTCATAAAGATTCTGGGAAGTATGCATCCTTCAGATCGATGGTTGTGAACCAATCGGCCCGTCTGATGCTGTTTAAGACATCGGATGTATGCAGCATACGGAATTTGAAGACCTTGAGATGGTCGTTCAAATGTCTCAGATCCAGTATGGGGCGAAGCCCACCCCCTTTTTTTGGGGGGGATGATGAAATAGGTGGAATAAAACCCACTGTTTTGTGAAGGTGGATCTAATGGCTCGATGGCCCCCTTTTCCAGGAGGGTCAAGACCTCCTGGCGTACTGCCAGAGCTTACATTTTGACCCCTTGAAATCTCGGCGGTCGGCATCTGAATTGTATGCTGTAATCCTGAGAGAGGGTGGATATAACCCAGGGGTCCGATGTTACCACTTCCCAGTAGGCAAGATGTTGACTGGTGAAGTGTCCGACCGCCGGAGTGGAGTAGTCAACGTCTGCCTCCACGCCCCCTACGGGGGGGGAGTGGGAATTGTACCCTGACGTGCCTGTGCGGCGGCACCAAAGAGCTGTCCCGGAATCACTGGGAGAGTGTGGAGGGCCCTCCTGCAGGGATCTGAGAGTGGTGACCGAGCCAACCATACCTGACGCCTGGCGAGAGTTAAAGACGACATAAGTCTGCCCAGTTTCCTGGACATGAAAGCAAATGCCTGCAGCGAGGCCTCGCTTAGGCTTTGCAGTGATGGATCTGCTCCAGAAGACTGAAGAGCCTGAGACTGGGCCAGGATCAGGTGAGATAACGAATTGCCTATGCGTGCAGCCCGTGCTGCAGCGTCATAGCTCTTCCTGATGAAGTCATTGGTCAAACGACACTGTGGCCGTGGACAGCGAGCGTCGGGTCTCAACGCCTCCATGCTGACCAGACCCTGACTGGACGCATCCTGTATCTCTACAGCTCCTCAATAAAGGGGGCTGAAGGTGGAATAGTGAAAACAGCAGAGGGGGAGTCTAAAAAAGGCACTCTGCATCCGTACTTCAGATGGTGCCGTGTCCAACCCCAGGCGCCATTTTTATTGCGGGCTTGACCATAGTGGAAAGCACGTCCTCCTCTTGAAGCTCTGCGGCCGGGGACAGCACCGGAGGCTGTGGCTCAGGAGGAGTAAATGAAGCAGCAGAGGCGAGAGCATCAGCAGGCTGTGCTTCAGGCAGTTGTAGGTTATAGAGCGAAGCCTTAATCTCAACAAGCTCTGAAGGACCACAATGGAAAAAAGTATTTTTACTTTTGTGTTATCCTCCGTAATATTTATATTTATATTATGTTTACATGTTATGTTTTTATTGCGAAATAAATCAATAAAATACAAAAAGAGCCAAGGTGCCCACTTATTGCACCAAGGGGTCCACCTTCTGGTACTTGGGCCTACAGGGAGCCTCCCATGACGGCTGCTTAGGGCGCTTCCTAGACTTAGGAGGCAGAGCGTAGTTGCTCGGTGCTGGGGGCAGTCGAGAGCCCAAACTGCTTTCCAGCTGAGCAAGCCTAGCAGTGCGTCAAGCAAACAAAACGAAATATCCGCGGCGGAGTCAGGCGAACATACTCACCCAACCACGTTCAGGTAATCAGCAATCAAAGCTGAAATAAACAAGCTACAAGGCGAGAAAATACCCATGTGCTCGCGGTGAAACTAAAACTTATAATTAGAGGTTGCTGGCTGCCGAAGTCCAAGTGGACTCACTCATAACCGGTTTAGTTGAAAATACTTTACTTACCTTAAAGCTTTGAGACAATCAGCACATAAACATGACCACTGTTTATTCTACTTACCTAAATATGGATTAGGTGACGGTAAACAAGCAGTGTCGAAGTACCAATACAGAGCCAAGCAACCAAATGAAATATCCACGGCGGAGTCAGGAGCGAACATGCTCACCCAGCCGCGTTTAGGTTATCAGCAAATCAGCTGAAGTAAACACGCTACAGTGCGAATCAGAAGAGCACACAAGCACTAATTAAGTATCATACTTGCAACAAAACGATACTTATTAGATCGCTACAAGGCGAGAGAACACCCCTATGATTGCGGTGAAACTGAAACTTATGGTTAGAAGTTGCTATCTGCCGAAGTCAGAGCGAACTCACTCAGCTATCAGCTGAAGTAAACAAGCTGCAGTGCGAATCAGAAGCGCACACAAGCACCAAATAAGTGTCATACTTGCAACAAAACGCTACTTATTAGATCGCTACAACATGAGAAAACACCCCTATGATCACAGTGAAACTGAAATTTTATAATTAGAAGTTGCTAGTTGCCGAAGTCAGAGCGAACTTCACTCAGCAATCAGCTGAAGTAAACAAGCTACAGTGCGAATCAGAAGCGCACACAAGCACCAAATAAGTGTCATACTTGCAACAAAACAATACTTATTAGATCGCTACAAGGCGAGAAAACACCCCTATGATCGTGGTAAAACTGAAATTTATAATTGGAAGTTGCTAGCTGCCAAAGTCAGCGAACTTACTCATAAACGGTTTCTTACCTTAAGCAAATGGCAAATCGCAGTCTTTAAGAGGGCAAAAAAAAAACACAGCTCCAACCCATTAAGGGTTTGCAAGACTCCAGCAATTGCTCTTAGAAAATAGTACTACTCGAATAATCTGCTCTGCATGAGAAGATGCAAGAGAACGCTTCCGGGGTGAACGCACCTTAAGTACCGGTGCAGTGACATACGTCACCCCCTGTCGCAAGCGACCTTGTTGGTATACACACTCGAACTGCATGCACATGTGATGGACATCCGGGTGCTTAAAGCACCGCCCCTGGCGGTCAGGAGAAATGAAATAGAACACTAATTTTGGCCAAAATCCCATTTTTCACCATGTGGAAGTGATGTCACTTGTGGGCTTTCACAAATATTTGATCTCATAACATTTGGGTATAAATGTAAAAGGTTCTGAGGAGACTTCCTTTCTCTCTCAGATATTCACCGCAGCAGTAGCTACTGGTTCATCTGTGAAGTACATCTGGATTATTGATAATCTCGTTGAGTTTGCCCAGACAGGAGAGGCTTACAACGTCATTCTCAACAAACCAGCAGAGTACGTGCTCAAGGTAAACACTAATTAAATAAACATCAATTAAATCAACTGGGATTTTATTGTCATTCCTTCATGTCAGTTGGAATGAAATGTCATTTCTCCAGGACTATGGTGCAACAAATAACAGTACACAAGTAGGCATATCAGGTGAAAATTCAATCCAAATTGCTTGAAACTGGTCTCACTGAATTCAGTATTGAATGCAGAACAACAGACTTTTTACAGAATTAAAATATGTTTATCCATTCTTGAGATATTACAAATCAAAGATTGAAGAAATGGTTTAATTTTTAGAAATCTGCCGTAATATTCTGTACGAGTTTCACATGGTCCAAAATGGGCCTCATTAACCAATGAGATCAAATGTTTTTTCTTAATAACTTTTCTATTTTTCAAGATATTTACATGGAAATTGTCAGGCACATAGATGATTGTATACTGAATAAAAAGTTTGAAAAAATAAGAAAAACAATTTATGCAAAATAGTATTTAATTACTTGTAACTATGCTAATAAGGTAAAACATTAAATCGGTACACTCTCTTCTTCAAAGTTTCACCAAATGGCTTTATTTGTGCAATATAACACTGATCTTAACTCTCATTTATACATCACAAAGAAGGAGAAATCAATGTTAATTATAAAATATGCATACATAAGCAATGAATGTCATTCACATCTACCATTCTCTATCAAAATAAAAAAGTAATAAAAGATTCTGTCACGCTCTGCCCTGGACATCCGCTCCTGAGTTTGCGGATCTTCCACGTCAGCTCTGATCCGGATACGAGACGGGAATTCCATCCTGCCTGCTTCCCCGTTCAGCGAGCGCTCACCTGCATTCATTTCCTGATCATCACTGCTGCCTTTTTAAACACCGTTCTCAGCCACAGACAGTGCCAGAACGTCTCGTATGTAGACTCTAGCCGTTTTTTGCCTTGAGAGTTTTTTTCATGTTTTTTCCCTCAAGTGTTTTTCATGTCTTTGCCTGCCTCATTTTTCAAGTCAAGTTTCACATTTTCTTTTTATACCTGGACTATTTTCATTATTGTTTCTTAATCAAGTTTTGTTTACATTTTTGCTACGCCTTTTTCTGGATTAAACCCACTACGCTTCTTGGATTACTGTCTGTGTGCGTATTCTCCTTTTGGGTCCTAATTCACCACATCTCCAGCAACCCTAACAGTATGTTCTGGCCAGCATGGATCCAGCAGAATTTGCCCATCTCAGAACGGCCGTCCAACAACAAGGGACTCTCCTCGGGACCCATCAACAAGACCTATGACAAGTCAATCAGAACCTTGCCACCTTGTCCAACTCACTCAACCTCCTCACCATGCAGATACAGCATTATCAAGCCTTACCTACCCCTGCCCAGCCGTCTCTGACTCCAGCTCCTGCCACCACCTTTCTCCGCAAGCCGAGACTCCCAGCGCCTCAACCCTACGATGGAGAACCAGGTACTTGCAGATCTTTCTTGTCTCAATGCTCATTAATCCTAGAGCTGCAACCTCTGGCCTTCCCCACAGAATGCTCCCGGGTAGCATATACCATCACGCTCCTCACCGGCAAGGCCAGGGAGTGGGGAACAGCGGTCTGGGACACTGATGCACATTTCTGCTCCAACTTCAAAGATTTCTCAGAGGAGATGAGGCGAACTTTCGACTGCTCTTTGTCTGGCTGGGAGGCGGCTAGAGAACTCATGGAGCTGCGGCAGGGGTCCCAGTCTACCTCAGACTACACCATCGAGTTCCGGACATTGGCAGCATCATGCATTTGGAATGAGAGGGCCCAGCACATTCCTACATGGCTTGTCCAACACCATTAAGGATGAGCTGGTATCGCGGGATCTGCCATCGGACCTCTCCAGTCTCATGGACCTCACCAACCATATCGACGCCCGTATCCAGCAAAGGAGGAGAGAGAAGACTCGCCCCAGCTTCACCTCCTCTCCATCTCCCACCTCGTCAGTCGAACCCATGCAGGTAGACCGGGTTCGGGTGTCAGCTGAAGAATGACAGCGCCGGCGGAGCACAGGGGCCTGCTTCTACTGTGGTCAGCTGGGACACATCTGCCGAGCCTGCCTGTTAAAAGGACAAGCCCACCAGTGAATTGAGGGGCCTTGGTGGGCAGCGCTCGAAACCAGCCCCCCACTGATCGACCGTTACTCCCTGTCATCATCATCCTCTACAACCAGCATTACCACCTCCAGGCCCTCATCGACTCAGGGGCAGACAGGAACCTGATCTGCTCCACCACCACCAAGCGTCTGGGAATCCCACTACTCGCGCTCTACATTCCTCTCACTGTCCTGACACTCAATGGCACTGGCTTGACCATCATCACCCACCTCACCACCCCACCCACCCTGAGGATTTCCGGTAATCATTCTGAAACCATCCAACTTCACATCATGAACGACCCCCAATGTACCCATCGTTCTAGGATTACCTTGGTTAATGCAGCACAACCTCCACCTAAACTGGGCCGACAACTCCATCTTAGGCTGGAGCCGGTCCTGCCTAGCTTCCTGCCTCCACTCCACTCTGCCTCCCGCCAACCCACCGCAGCCTTCAGCCAGTGAGTTTCCCGACCTCTCTCACGTGCCTCCGGAATACCTGGGCCTAAAGCTTGTCTTGAAGTAAGAACCAAGCAGTGTCCCTCCCTCCTCACAGACCCTATGACTGTGGAATGGACCTCCTGCCTGGGATGGCACCACCCAAAGGACGACTCTACTCTCTCTCTCCCATCGAAAGGCAAGCCATGGAGAAGTACATTTCCAAGTCCTTGGCAACTGGGATCATCCACCCTTCCTCCTCCCCAGCAGGGGCAGGATTCTTCTTCGTGGAGAAAAAAGACAAGTCACTCCACCCCTGCATTGATTATCGAGGACTCAACGCCATCATGGTCAAGAACCTCTACCCACTACTGCTCATGACCATGGACTTTGAACTACTCCAGGGAGCCAAGGTATTTGCCAAGCTGGATCTACGTAATGCTTACTATCTCGTCAGGATCAGGGAGGGAGATGAGTGGAAAACAGCCTTTAACACCACCACGGGTCATTACAAGTGCCTCGTAGTCCCCTTCGGCCTGACCAATGCTCCCGCAGTCTTCCAGGCACTCATGAACATCTTAAGGGACTATCTCAACATCTTCATTTTTGTGTACCTGGATGACATCCTGATCTTCTCCCGCTCCCTGGAAGAACAACGGGGTCACGTCCAGCAGGTCCTCCAGCACCTGTTAGAGAATAAGCTGTTTGTCAAGGCAGAAAAAAGTGAGTTCCACCAGAGCTCTGTCTTGTTTCTGGGGTTCATCATCTCCCCAGCGAGGATCCAGATGGACACCCTCAAGCTTGAGGCAATCACTGACTGGCCTACCCCATCCTCACGGCGAGAGCTCCAGCATTTCCTGGGATTCGCTAATTTCTACAGGTGCTTCATCTGCGACTTCAGCACGGTGGCCGAACCTCTCACGGCGTTAATTTCGATCAAGAGCCCGTTCAAATGGGGGGAGGAAGCAGAGAAAGCCTTCTCCATGCTCAAACGCAAGTTCACCACAGCACCCATCTTCACCATACCCGACCCGGCCAAGCAGTTCATTGTAGAGGTCAATGCTTCCCAGTCCGGGGTCAGAGCCATTCTCTCCCAGAGGTCCAATGACAACAAGGTCCACCCCTGCTCCTTCTTCTCTTGCCAGCTGTCCCCTGCTGAGCAGAACTATGACATCGGCGACAGAGAGCTGTTGGCCGTCAAGCTGGCCTTGGAGGAGTGGAGACACTGGCTTGAGGGGTCGGATCTCCCCTTCATTGTTTGGACCGACCACAAAAATCTAGAATACCTCAAGTCTGCCAAACATCTCAACTCCCATCAAGCCCAATGGTCTCTCTTCTTCTCCCAATTCTGGTTCACGATCTCCTACTGCCCAGGCTCCAAGAACGGCAAACCTGATGCCCTGTCCAGGATATTCTCTTCCCACCAGGAGGAGTCTAGAATGCCCAAAACCATCCTCCCTCCACGCTGTCTGGTGGGGGTCGTCCTACTTGAGGTAGAGACATTAGTGCAGAAGGCCCTGGAGCAGGACCCCAGGGCTGGTAACGCTAGCAATTTACCACGTAACCATTTGTTTGTTCCCTGTTCTGTGCAAACCCAGGTGCTGCAGTGGGGTCATGGCTCCAAGTTGGCTTGTCACCTGAGAACTGCTCGAACCCTGGCACTCATTCAACAATGCTTCTGGTGGCCATTGCTCAAGGAAGATGTCCAGGAGTTCGTGGCAGCCTGCGACACGTGTGCCTGGAACAAGACAGCCAATCAACCCCCTGCCAGCTTGCTGAGACCCCTCCTGACTCCTTGTTGACCCTGGTCACACATCACCCTGGACTTCGTCACAGGACCCCCCAAATCAGGTGGCAACACATGCATTCTCACAGTCATTGACCATTTCTCTAAGTCAGTCCACTTCATCCCTCTGTCCAAGCTTCCCACAGCTAAAGAAACTGCCGAACTACTCATCCTCCACATCTTCCGCATACACGGACTCCCCTCTGACATCGTCTCTGACCGGGGTCCTCAATTCACTGCACAGGTCTGGAGGGCCTTCTGCAAACTCATTGGGGCCACCTGTAGTCTATCATCAGGGTTCCACCCTCAAACCAACGGCCAAGCAGAACGGGCAAATCAAGACTTGGAAGTGGCACTCAGGTGCATGGCATCCAGGGATGCTGGTTCTTGGAGTAAGTACCTACCTTGGGTTGAATATGCTCACAACACTCTGTCTTCATCTGCCACAGGTCTCTCACCCTTCCAGTGCTCCCTAGGCTACTAACCACCACTCTTCCCCAACCAAGAGGAGGAAGTTGCCATACCCTTAGCCCAGACCTTCATATGCCACTGCAGGAGGACATGGGCATTGGCCCAGAGAAGACTCCTACACTCCACCCTAGCATCCAAGAGGCAGGCCAACAAACGCCACTCTAAGGTGCCCACCTACCGGGTGGGGCAGCGAGTCATGCTCTCCACGTGCCATCTGCCACTCAGAACCATCTCCCGCAAGCTGGCTCCCAGATATGTAGGACCCTTCCTCGTCAGTAAGGTAATCAATCCATGTTCTGTCAAACTGGCATTACCACTCGCCATGCGACGCATTCACCCCACGTTCCACGTATCATAGTTGAAACCTCTGGTCTCCAGTCCCCTCTGGATCCAAGATGGGAATTCCAACCTGCCTGCTTCCCCGTTCAGCGAGCGCTCACCTGCATTCACTTCCTGATCATCACTGCTGCTTTTTTAAACACCGTTCCCAGCCACAGACAGTGCCAGAACGTCTTGTATGTAGACTCTAGCCGTTTTTTGCCTCGAGAGTTTTTTTCATGTTTTTCCCCTTAAGTGTTTTTCATGTCTTTGCCTGCCTCGTTTTTCAAGTCAAGTTTCATGTTTTCTTTTTATACCTGGACTATTTTCGTTATTGTTTCTTAATCAAGTTTTGTTTACATTTTTGCCACGCCTTTTTCTGGATTAAACCCACTACGCTTCTTGGATTACTGTCTGTGTGCATGTTCTGCTTTTGGGTCCTAATTCACCACACCTCCAGCAACCCTAACAGATTCTTTCTAATCCCCTCTTTGTGCTCTGTAGGCCTTTGTATTTCTCAGTAAGGCCTACTGCTGTTTATATGAAAGCATATAAATTATTATTTTGATTAATATTCATAGCTTTCAAGGTGAACCTCAAATAAACTGTCTGATCTACATCCAATAAACAATTCACATTAACTCAACTGAAATCAACACTCATGTTTCTGACTTCCGGTTTTTTAAAAATCTCATTCTGACCACTAAGATCTCAATATATTTCATCAAAACAACTCCAGTTATATTCTAAAATAGTTATTTATTTCCAGGAATCAGTTTGATTTGAAAAAAATAAGTAGGTAAAGCTATGAAAAGTCACTTCAAAGTCTCCCGTGAATCAGAACATCAAAACTACAGTAGCAGAGGGAAAATGTTGCTGAATCCTTCATCAGAAACAGTGAGAGCGAGAGAACATCCCTATAAAAGTGATCGGATTGATATTGATGAGTAATCCAGTGGGAAACCGATCAGGAAAGAGAGAGAGAGAGAGAGAGAGAGAGAGAGTGTGCCTGGCCGCTTTCCCGTGACTCAAAAAGCACTGGCAGTTTCCCGACGTCCCGCGAGCACAGTTTTTACTCTGTTGTACCGACTTCAACCTGCTGTTACTCCCAAAGCACTGAACAGATCTTAACCAGATACATTTCTTTGGAAAGCTATATTATAAGATTTTAATGAGACTATTCATGATAGAAAATATTCAAGAGTTAACCAATGACAGATTTGGAAACTTAAATGAGTGTCTGCATGGACAATTTTCACACCACGGCCAGCGAGCGTCTGATATGCCTAAACCAAGACTACATAAAGTGCAAATACACAACAGTGTGAAAATTAGTATGACACAACTCTGTAGTCAAATATGGTTAAGTTTGTTATCCAGCAAGTGAACATTTGTGAGTGTAATGGATGGGAAGGTCAGTCTGGCAGGGTTACCTTTTCGCCAAGCCCGTATTCCTCCCTGTTTGCCATGCTTCTGGGTCCTCTTGCACTGCTTGTGATGTCACAGAGTTCCTTTGTTAGAATTTCTCCAGGAGAACATTAATTAACATTAAAGCAGATACGCAGAACCTTTATTTTTAAATAAATTTCTGAGTGGATAGTGCCTCCTCTTTGACTCTTGTATGCTGCATAAACGGGAATTTAAAAAATATATTTTTGAGAGTTAAAATTGGCCACAAAGTTGTGATTGGAGCTGCCCTGCTGAGCTGGCCAGCCCTGAGTGCGGGACGTCACAGCAGGAACTGGTTTTAAGGCCGAGGCCTTTGACAGCTATAGACCAAAGTCATATAAATAAAAATTTACGGTGAAAGTAAGAAATAGCGTTACCAACTCGCTCAGACTAAGACTGATTTGACTTCATTGATTGTGGGTTGACTCTCATTAAAATAGGATGGGTGTTATAACTTATGCAACATACATGTACATGCATGCATTTTCACTGATAAAATGTAAAAGGCTCATTAAATAATCAGATGAACTGAGACAATCACATTCTGAAGCAAATTAAATAATCTTATACCGCTAACTTAAACACACAATACAAGTTACATGGATTAATCTAAATGCAGGTAAAAAACGAGTTTTTGTTGTTTTGTATCCAAATGAGAATCGGAGCTTACCCATCTGTGTTCTCACTTCTTGAAGGCCGATCTTGTGGCTGATTGTTTTGAAACAATCTGACTTTCAGTTGTTCATTCAGTTCTCCATTCATTCACTTCTTCCACATAAGGGCGAGATGGCAGCAATATCCAGTTTAGAAATCAGATGGCTGTTCCACTCATTCTCCATTTTCTCCATACTGAGTACTCCGCCATTACTGCTCGGCTCAGGCAATTACTAAAACCTGGGATGGGACGGAACGTCACTGGTTTTAGCAACAACTGTGGGGAGGTCACTGCCCGAGCGATATGTCCCATCCCGTTCCATCCCGGGTTTTACCAACAACCCTCAGCTCACACTCTGGGAGAACTGGTGCAACTGAGCTTACTTTCCTTTTAAAAAATAAATAAAATAAATACTTTCCTTTTCTTGTAGTTTTCTTTAATTGTTGGTACTGCACCCTCTTTCAATCCAGGCTTATAGCCAACGCTCCTCAACAGATCAGAGGTCTCGTACGAGTCTTCAGTAAAATGTGCAGAGCAGAGGAGAGACCACTTCATAGGCGCCCAATGTGCCCGTGAACTTCTCACAAAACGCGTCCAAATCTTTGCAGTTTGAACATTCTTGGGCCGTGAATGCAACGTAAATCCACCTTCTGTCGTGTTGCTGCACCGGCCAAAAACGCATCTACGTGGCATGGCGATAAATTAGCTCAAAATGGAGGATCAGAGTTGCAGTCAGCTCTGTGTTTTAGTATAGCGGAAATGGTGATGAGACCGATAGACTTCCTGCTGTGACATTATGGATGTCAAGGTCATTCACTCAGACCGCTACCAATATAAATCACTTTAATTGTAAAAATTACTATATTAGATTTATTGTTAACGCTTAAAACTATTCCTGTGCCATTCTTGAGGTCTAAAGGCATTTATAAACGAAAGTGAGGCCATGGCTCTGCGTATATGCTTTAACCTTCTGTCCAATGTCATGAAATCTTAAAATTACAGTCATTATTGTGCATACAGCCATGTTATTTTCTGTAATAGGTAACTGCAGAGAATCCTGTTAGCACTCAGTACACAGAGGTCAAACTCACGGCAGATGTAATGACCCCATTAGCTGAGCTCACATTACTCTTCAAGAGGGAGGCTGTTGCTGTAAACACCTCAAACCTCTACACCATTAGAGTGAAACTGGATGTCTCTATCGGTGTCACAATAAGGTCAGCACATTTAATGGTTGTAAAATTTTCATGTATAAATTTCTCAATTAGATTTAACTTCGATTATGGCCTTTTTGGAGCACTACAGGTGGGATTTTGGTGATGGCTCTAGCGGTGTTAATCATACAGTCGTCGCTCCATTAGAAAGGAACGATGTACCACCGGATCGGACTGCGACACAGATATACCTGCAGGACACTGCAAGTCATATCTACACAACACCAGGTAAGTACTATTTAACAGTTATTCCATGAAATTGACTCATACATGAGCTGATAGGTGATGAGGCACGTAGCACTGAATGTTTAAAAACCGTAGTGTTTTTTTTATTAAAGCTGTATGCTGTACAATCATTCTGTCACAGAAAAAGAACAGTTCAAAGAAATTACTGAAAGCCCAAATATTGCCACGACATTCATATCCAAGATGACGTTCATGTCACTGTATGTAAACTTCTGACTACAACTGTATAACTGTAAACTTTTTAAAATTATGACGTTCTTTAACAAATAAAATATCAGCATTGCTGTGTTATAAAAGGAATAAAACACTATGGGATGTGCTGTTATTGGAAAATATTAAGCTTCAGGGTTGTAACTGTAATTTCACTAAGCAGCATTGGGCTACATCACACCACTCCATTGTTGATTATTTTCCTATAATAGCATGACACCATTTTATTCCTTAAAAAAGTCTATAATAGCATACTTGGACTATTGGGGGAAGCCATGGCCTAATGGTTAGAGAAGCAGCTTTGGGGCCAAAAGGTTACTGGTTCAATTCCCTGGACCAGTTGGAATGGCTGAAGTGCCCTTGAACAAGACACCTAACCCCAGGCTGCTCTGGGTATGTTGTACGTGGCTTTGGATAAGAACATCTGTTAAATGCCGTTAATGTAATTTACTTACATAGTTACAATATGGGGATAAAATTTTTTTAAATTCTTCAAAGGCTATTTGGATAGATTTTTTTGGTACATTTTTAGTTTTATCAAGTGGTTCTATGTTAAACAATTTCTAAAAAGAAAACACACTGCAGTAGAGTAATCAAATATACCATACACTGAGAGGCTCTGGTTGAAATTACGGATTCTCTGAGGTGACTGGTGCAGCCTTGAAGAAAATAATACTATGCCAGTCACCTCAGAGAATCCATAATAACAGTGCATGGTATATTAGATTGATATCCCTCATCAAAAAATTCCAAACAAAGTGTTAAGATTGATAAACTCACTGGAGGCAGCCATGTTTGTTGTTTACGTCAGCATGACCTTCGACCTGCATATGTCCAATGTACCATGCTATCGTCTGCCTCGCTAGGTATGATCATGATGCGTAGATCTGCACACACACACACACACACACAGAAATGCTCACAGAGCCACAGCTGTGACTCGAGTCGGCTGTATAGCTTGAAATCATGACGTCACTTCGTGGCATATCCAGGATACACCATGCTTGACTCACACCATATCCATTTTTTTTTGCCATCATGAGATACATTGCTTAATCAATGGTGAAGTTATTTTATGTCACATGAGCCATCCTGGGCCAATCCCTGCACGGGAATTTTTTGATGAGGGATCTAATGAAGCTATTCCATGAAATCGAGTCGTACATGAGCTGATGGGTGACGAGGCGCATAGCACCGAGTTGTCTATAATCCATGTACGACAAGATTGAGTGAAATAATTGTTTTATTCTCTCCACATTCACTGGATTTTGAGAAACAGAGCATTTTTATTTTTAGCAAATTTGATGAATAAAAACTTTGTACAAAACTTCCAACAAAATAATTTCAGTGTAGAATGTAAACAAACCAACAAAACGACAGGAGCAATTTGTGAAAAAAATGCTATAATAATAATTCTTAAAAAATTAAAAAAGATACGTTCTTACCATCAAATACTTTTATTCCATATTTTGTTGCTTTTTTGTATTTTTTTGGGTTTTGTTTTTGAGTAGAGTTTTTATTTCGTTCTCGGTTGGTTCAGCAACACGCTCCACCATTTTGTTTTTCTCTACTCACGGTATATGAACTGATATCCTAGTAGTAGAGTAGCCAATCAGAGTGCACGATTCCTCATATCCAGTGAATGTGGACAGAATAATACATTATATCACTATAGATACCTTTGATGCCCAAAAAAATCAACTTAAGCATGTGTATAATCTGACTCTGAACATGCATAACTGCCCCTGTGTCCATACTGACAAGACTTTAAGCTAACTCTGAATACAGCCTCATTTTTTTATTTATAATTTGAGTTTATGAAGTCACATACTCATGCTTTATAAAATCCTGCCTGTCCCTATTACTATTTAAAAGCATTTATAAGTAGTTACTGTAAATCCTAAAGATTGCCTATAGTAATGTCCAATACATAACATGTATTGTATGTATGTCTATATGCTGTATTTTTTTTTCATTTCTGTAAAGGTGACTATACACTGAGGATACAAGCCCAAAATAAATACGACTTTATCCAAACGACTGTGCTACTTAAAGTAAGATCTCTACTGACCAAACTGCTAGTCTTCTCAAAGCCTGCTCTCCCCAAAATCAACCAAACTATTCTTTTTGAAGCCTCATCACAGCCATCTTCATATGGCATACTTTATATGTGGAACTTTGGGGATGGCTCATCAGAGGTTGAAGGACCTCATAAGATTACCAGGCATGTTTTTAAGAAAGCCGGCATGTTCAATGTTTCTGTGTGTTCCAACAACACCCTGTCAAGGCTGAATTCCTGGATGGTTGTGGAAGTTTCTGAAACTATCTCAGGTGTCCATCTGAGGTATAATGGCCCCAGTGAACTCAATTCAATCACTGAAATCCGTGGAAGCGTATCCACGGGTACCAGTCTCAGATGGACCTTTGATCTGGGTGATGGGACGGTGTTTAAAGACCTTGAGAAGAACTCAGTCTCCCATGTCTATAGGTCTACGGGAAACTACACTGTCGTGGTAACAGTTTGGAATGGCGTGAGCAGCGTGAGACAGTCTATCAGTGTAGAAATTTATGGACTTGCTGTTATGGGAATCCTGCCACTGGACTGCATAGTGAGTGGAAAGGAAGTAAATCTTCAGGCACTAGTTACAGGGAATGTTTCTCAGATAACTTTCCATTGGAATTTTGGAGACAGTACTGGAATGTCCATAAAGAAAGGAACACCAACCATTGCTCATACATTCTCAGGTACCGGGAGTTACCTCATCAACATGACCATCTATAGCCAAACAGGATCTGCTCACTATGAGACAAATGTATGTGTTGAAACCTTAATTACAGATTTGAAACTACACTCATCTGTAAATATTGCAGCAGTGGGTGAAGAGATATGTTTTGATGTGTCAGTGCTTCCAACTGGTATTGAAAGCCACCAGTTTCTCTGGTATAACAGTTCTTCCTGTGACTGCCCTGTGAATGGGACATCACATCACTGCTTTGTTTTTTCAAAAGAAGGCAAACATGAAATTAAGGTAATCACACAAAACCGGGTCAGCAAGAAAACTGTGGCAACAACAGTCTTTGTCCAGAGACCTATATCAGAACTATCTGTGTGGCACAGTGGCGATAGAGAAGTGTTTACTGTCAATCAGTCATATTACTTTTGGACTGAGCCAAGCCAGAATGATGTTGTTATTGAGTGGGACTTTGGTGATGGTTCGCTGAAGAATGAAGGCCAAAATCTGTCACATGCTTTCACTTCAGCTGGTCAGTATCATATCAGAGCTTTGGTTTTCAATGCAGTTAGCAAAGAGATTGTAGGTGTTGATGTAGAAGTCCAGGTTCCTATATCAAATGTAATAATTCACACTAACAAGCCATTTGCAGAAGCAGGCCAAGAAGCAGTTTTCACTGTTTCAAGCAATGTCATGGATAATGTTGAATTTTATTGGACAGTGGACTCCCTGACTCAATCACAGCTCGGAACATCAGAGTACAAGTATGTGTTTCCCAAAGCAGGGATCTTTCACATTAAAGTGTTGGTCCAGAATCTTGTCAGTAAAATCGAAACCTCAACAACAATTGAGGTTTTAGAGAGAATACAAGATGTCCAAATTACAAGCCAGGTTCTTAGATCGATGAGCTATTGTCCTACAAATGAGACTATCACTCTGATTGCTTCTGTAAACCAGGGTACCAGCTTGGCATATCACTGGTTAGCTCATCAAGATGGAGTTGATGACATAGTTGGTAATGGCAAACAGTTTGAATTATTTACACGTCACCCTGGTAATGTGTCTTTAAAGCTTATAGTTGCCAATGTTCTTGGTAAAGTGCATAGCAATTTTTCTTTAAGGGCAGTTGAACGTATTTCTCATGTAAGTATCTCCTCACCATTAAATGTAATAGTGAAAGGAAAACCCATTAACATCAGAGTGACTATGAAAACTGGGACAGATCTTCAGTATATTTGGTTTTTAGATACTGATCAGTCTCCTGTAACAACAGATGTACCTTTTGTCCTTCATGCTTTCAATGCCATTGGTGTTTTCAAGCTCAGAGTGTCAGTAAGAAATGTTCTTGGCTCAGTCAATGCCACTAAACAACTTAAAATTCAGGAGCCTGTTTCAGAGATTGACTTTGAGGTAAATGGACAATCACATCCCTACTTTGTCACATCAAACAGTTTTGTGAAGTTGCAAGGATCCATCAGAAAAGGAAGTGATCTACACTGGGAGTGGAGTACCATTTTCTCGGACGGAAGTACAATTGTTTTAGGTAAAAATCAAACTGTCACCTATTCCTTTATGTATGCAGGAGATCACCGAGTAATACTTAACGTCTCAAATGAGATTAGCTGGCAGTCTGTCTCACATGGAGTAACAGTTCAAGATGCCATTGAAGGTTTTCGTCTAAGAGTGAGTGATGCAATCGTCTGTGAGAACAATCCAGTCACTTTCATATCCTCCATCACTCAGGGAAGCAGTGTTTCATTCAGCCTGGAATTTCCAGGAGGGAATGCATCCCTAAAGGATCAGGAGGGTTTTACCACCTCATCCATTCCTGTTGGAAATCACACTATCAAAGCAGTTGCTCAGAATCTTGTTAGTGCTTTGTCAGCAAATATCACTGTGAACGTGGTAGAACGAGTAAGAGGTCTTCATTTGATTGACTGCTGCTCCTCTGTTTTGGAAGCCTCAAAACCAGTCAGTTTCAAAGCATCAGTAAGCACAGGATCTAAAGTTATTTACCAATGGAATTTCCACTTAGATGGCTTCAAAACTTTACAACAAACTGGTGAAAATGTTATATATTCCCCTGTCAGCAATGGATCCCTGTCTGTGACCGTAGAAGCTCGGACTGACTTCTGTTCTCAGTCCATAATGGAGACGGCACAAGTTCAGTGGCCAGTGAAAAGCGTGCAGCTCTCTATCGTATCTGATGGACCTTTTGTAGATCACAATGTCACTTTTTTTGCCCTCACTGATGGTGGGAGTGACCTTATGTTCAAGTGGAACTTTGGTGATGCTCCTGAAGGGATCCAAGTTACAAAATCCAATCAGGAAGTCCAGAAATATAAGGTTGAAGGCAGATTTATGGTCCAAATAACTGTTTTCAATAACATCAGCCAAGTCTTTGCACAATTCCCAGTTCTGGTAAGGAAACTGGAATGCACCCAGCCTCACATCACCCTCATCCAAGAACAGGAGAAAATTCTTAAATCAAGTCCAAACTATTTTGAAGCAAGTGTGGATCTGAATGATTGCACCTCTTACAAGACAAGCTATCTCTGGGAGATCTTTACAGATCCAGACTGCAAGGAAAGGAAAGTATTTTTAAATGGTTCAGTGGATGTTACTACACCACTCCTGACTCTCCCAAAGCATACACTAGACGTGGGAGACTATTGTCTGAAGTTTACTACAAGGTTTGAAGGAACACCGTTACAACATTACAAGACTACAGGGTTTTCTGTAGTGAACAGTCCATTGGTTCCCTTGATCAAAGGTGGCTCTTTTCAAATTTGGTCAAACCAGAAAGACCTGATACTGGATGGAACAGAGTCTTATGATCCTGATGATACAGTTAATGAGGCTGATCTGTTGGAGTTTCAATGGGATATTACAATGGTGAGTACAGTGTTGTTTTTGGCAGCCATTTTTGATTTAGTTTTAGTCTTATGGATGAAATGGTTATTAGTTTTAGTCACATTTTAGTCAATTCTATCCTTGATAGTTTTGGTCTAGTTTTAGTCATTCATTTTAGTCAAAAAATAAATTACTTTAAAACATTAAACTAGGCCAGTACAGAGATAGGAAATTGTAATCGAGGTTGACAGGTTGTGCATAACATACGCTCTACATAAATGCTGTCTAGTGTGCATACTCTACATAAACGCTGTCTAGTGTGCATGCTCTCTACATAAACGCTGTCTAGTGTGCATGCTCTCTACATAAACGCTGTCTAGTGTGCATGCTCTCTACATAAACGCTGTCTAGTGTGCATGCTCTCTACATAAACGCTGTCTAGTGTGTATGGTCTCTACATAAACGCTGTCTAGTGTGCATGCTCTCTACGTAAACGCTGTCTAGTGTGCACGCTCTCTACGTAAACGCTGTCTAGTGTGCATACTCTCTACATAAACGCTGTCTAGTGTGCACGCTCTCTACATAAACGCTGTCTAGTGTGCACGCTCTCTACGTAAACGCTGTCTAGTGTGCATGCTCTCTACGTAAACGCTGTCTAGTGTGCACGCTCTCTACGTAAACGCTGTCTAGTGTGCATACTCTCTACATAAACGCTGTCTAGTGTGCACGCTCTCTACATAAACGCTGTCTAGTGTGCATACTCTCTACATAAACGCTGTCTAGTGTGCACGCTCTCTACGTAAACGCTGTCTAGTGTGCACGCTCTCTACGTAAACGCTGTCTAGTGTGCACGCTCTCTCCATAAACGCTGTCTAGTGTGCATACTCTCTACATAAACGCTGTCTAGTGTGCACGCTCTCTACATAAACGCTGTCTAGTGTGCATACTCTCTACATAAACGCTGTCTAGTGTGCACGCTCTCTACGTAAACGCTGTCTAGTGTGCACGCTCTCTACGTAAACGCTGTCTAGTGTGCACGCTCTCTCCATAAACGCTGTCTAGTGCGCATGCTCTCTACATAAACGCTGTCTAGTGTGCACGCTCTCTACGTAAACGCTGTCTAGTGTGCACGCTCTCTACATAAACGCTGTCTAGTGTGCACGCTCTCTACATAAACGCTGTCTAGTGTGCATGCTCTCTCCATAAACGCTGTCTAGTGTGCATGCTCTCTACATAAACGCTGTCTAGTGTGCATGCTCTCTACATAAACGCTGTCTAGTGTGCATGCTCTCTACATAAACGCTGTCTAGTGTGTATACTCTCTACATAAACGCTGTCTAGTGTGCACGCTCTCTACGTAAACGCTGTCTAGTGTGCACGCTCTCTACATAAACGCTGTCTAGTGTGCATGCTCTCTACATAAACGCTGTCTAGTGTGCACGCTCTCTACATAAACGCTGTCTAGTGTGCACGCTCTCTACGTAAACGCTGTCTAGTGTGCACGCTCTCTACATAAACGCTGTCTAGTGTGCATACTCTCTACATAAACGCTGTCTAGTGTGCATGCTCTCTACATAAACGCTGTCTAGTGTGCATGCTCTCTACATAAACGCTGTCTAGTGTGCATGCTCTCTACATAAACGCTGTCTAGTGTGCATGCTCTCTCCATAAACGCTGTCTAGTGTGTATACTCTCTACATAAACGCTGTCTAGTGTGCACGCTCTCTACATAAACGCTGTCTAGTGTGCATGCTCTCTACATAAACGCTGTCTAGTGCACATGCTCTCTCCATAAACGCTGTCTAGTGTGCATGCTCTCTACATAAACGCTGTCTAGTGTGCATGCTCTCTACATAAACGCTGTCTAGTGTGCACGCTCTCTACATAAACGCTGTCTAGTGTGCACGCTCTCTACATAAACGCTGTCTAGTGTGCATGCTCTCTACATAAATGCTGTCTAGTGTGCACGCTCTCTACATAAACGCTGTCTAGTGTGCACGCTCTCTACATAAACGCTGTCTAGTGTGCATGCTCTCTACATAAACGCTGTCTAGTGTGCACGCTCTCTACATAAACGCTGTCTAGTGTGCACGCTCTCTACATAAACGCTGTCTAGTGTGCACGCTCTCTACATAAACGCTGTCTAGTGTGCACGCTCTCTACATAAACGCTGTCTAGTGTGCACGCTCTCTACATAAACGCTGTCTAGTGTGCACGCTCTCTACATAAACGCTGTCTAGTGTGCACGCTCTCTACGTAAACGCTGTCTAGTGTGCACGCTCTCTACATAAACGCTGTCTAGTGTGCACGCTCTCTACATAAACGCTGTCTAGTGTGCACGCTCTCTACATAAACGCTGTCTAGTGTGCACGCTCTCTACATAAACGCTGTCTAGTGTGCACGCTCTCTACATAAACGCTGTCTAGTGTGCACGCTCTCTACATAAACGCTGTCTAGTGTGCATGCTCTCTACATAAACGCTGTCTAGTGTGCACGCTCTCTACATAAACGCTGTCTAGTGTGCACGCTCTCTACGTAAACGCTGTCTAGTGTGCACGCTCTCTACATAAACGCTGTCTAGTGTGCATGCTCTCTACATAAACGCTGTCTAGTGTGCACGCTCTCTACGTAAACGCTGTCTAGTGTGCACGCTCTCTACGTAAATGCTGTCTAGTGCGCATGCTCTCTACATAAACGCTGTCTAGTGTGCACGCTCTCTACATAAATGCTGTCTAGTGTGCACGCTCTCTACATAAACGCTGTCTAGTGTGTATACTCTCTACATAAACGCTGTCTAGTGTGCACGCTCTCTACGTAAACGCTGTCTAGTGTGCACGCTCTCTACATAAATGCTGTCTAGTGTGCACGCTCTCTACATAAACGCTGTCTAGTGTGTATACTCTCTACATAAACGCTGTCTAGTGTGCACGCTCTCTACATAAACGCTGTCTAGTGTGCACGCTCTCTACATAAACGCTGTCTAGTGTGCACGCTCTCTACATAAACGCTGTCTAGTGTGCACGCTCTCTACATAAACGCTGTCTAGTGTGCACGCTCTCTACATAAACGCTGTCTAGTGTGTATGCTCTACATAAACGCTGTCTAGTGTGCATGCTCTCTACATAAACGCTGTCTAGTGTGCACGCTCTCTACATAAACGCTGTCTAGTGTGCACGCTCTCTACATAAACGCTGTCTAGTGTGCATGCTCTCTACATAAACGCTGTCTAGTGTGCACGCTCTCTACGTAAACGCTGTCTAGTGTGCACGCTCTCTACGTAAACGCTGTCTAGTGTGCACGCTCTCTACATAAACGCTGTCTAGTGCGCATGCTCTCTACATAAACGCTGTCTAGTGTGCACGCTCTCTACGTAAACGCTGTCTAGTGTGCACGCTCTCTACGTAAACGCTGTCTAGTGTGCACGCTCTCTACGTAAACACTGTCTAGTGTGCACGCTCTCTACATAAACACTGTCTAGTGCGCACGCTCTCTCCATAAACGCTGTCTAGTGTGCACGCTCTCTACATAAACGCTGTCTAGTGCGTATGCTCCATTGTTCACAGACTCGTGTTTCTGCCTCCGTTTAACATGTCGCAATATGCTGATGGAGCACAAACATGTCATGATGAACACACAACTAGAAGATGACCACGCTGTCTCTAGTTTATAGCCACAGCATGTATCTCTGTCTCCCATTACAAGGCATTCCATTTTATTTTCTGCTGGATTATGTGTAAAATATGTCCATAAATCATCATGTCTTTTCCGCCCACCAAGCCCTTGTGCTGGCGTTGCCACTGCCATGGTCCATGAACTGTGCACTGTGCCCGGACATGCCCGGTGCAGGGCTCTACACTAACTTTTTTTTTCAGGAGCATACGTGCTCCTAAGTTAAAAATTTTTGGAGCACAGGGAAAAAAATGGGGGCACAAGCACAAGTAGGTTTTCATTTTAAAGGTTTATTGCAGCGCAAACCTTAGACACACCAACACATAAAACGCAAAACTCAATTGAGAATGAATGAATGAATGAATGAATGAATGAACAAACAAATGAATAATGAACAACTGAATGAATGAACAAACAGTAGCTAAACAGAGAGCAGAGCTCAGCAGAGCTAACAACATCATCAAGGACAGCTCCCACCCTGGCTCTGAGTTCTTTGACTTGCTGCCCTCAGGCAGGCGTTACAGGTGCATCAAAGCAACGACCAACAGACTCAAAAACAGTTTTTTCCCACAGGCCATAACCACCTTGAACAATTAGCCTTTTTCACATTACGTCACTTGCAGGGGAACTCATATCCATTTTCAGCCTTTTGAATGGAAGAAGAGGTATACGGCGGCAACATATGTTAACAAAACCGTGTCATTCACAGATAAGATTGATAATAATATTGCGCATTGTTGTTTATCATTACGTATTGTTAGCGACCATTCCAGTCACCTATCTGCCTTGTTTTGGAAAGGAAGTTTACTGACTTTCTATGGTTGCTACTTGTTAGCCAGCAGATTAGCATGCCGCCTCTTCTTCTATTCAAAAGACTGAAAACGGATGTGAGGTTCTTCTGCAAGTGACGTAATGTGAAAAAGGCTAATTACATGCACTGACTGACGCCACTTCTGGCAGGTGCAACAATGCGCCAACAAGGACCTAAAAGGACAATATTCTCACACTTACCTGATACAGTGCAGTACTTATTACAGTGCAACCTCACACAGCAACTTTTTAGTTTTTATAGCTTTTGTATATTTTATATTTATATTTCTACACTTTTACATCCATACCCAATACAATGCAATACCAAATACAGTGCAATATCCTGAGTTTTGTAGCTGAACTGAGTTTCTATAACTAATGTGCAATTAACATCTGCACCTCAACACGCCCAGTTGTTTATATATTCTTTGTTTTTCTGCTGTGTTGTGACATGCACCATTTGTATATACTGTATATTATTTGTTTTTCTGCTGTGTTGTATGTTCCCATCTAAATGTTTGCACTGGGGTGTGTGCTTTCCATCTCATTATATAATTTTCCCGCACCTTCTCCCGTCGTTCTAGCTTTCTTCACTACACTTTCTTCCTCGTCCATTCTTTTATTCTTGTTTCCACCATCATTGCTTTTAAAAAACGCCATTATTCTCTGCATAGCGAATATATTTCTCAGCTCGGTCCGAACCAGCTCTCAGTTATCTCTCAGTTGAATGATCTGATGAATCCCTAAAAAGCACTTTTCTCACTTAATGCCACACCCACAACATACACCCGTGGGAAAGAGGGGCAATCACAGAAAGATGGGGCAGAACGGCAAAAAAAAGTAACTTTTTCACTCTCCCCGGCTACCGTGGGAACCACCGCAGTGCAAGACAGAGGCAATGCACGCAACTACAGACAGGGAGCAAGGCGCAGGCAGAACACACACACACACACAACACTGAACACACACACTTGCAACAGTACAGGCCGTTACTCGTTACACTATTCGGTCGGCTATCCAGCGCTGGATTTACATACTTTGCAGTTTAACTTTTGATACATTTTAGAATGTTAAACTCGTCGCGTCTGTGCTCAGTGCTTTCCGAAATTGTCGGCCGCAAGAAGCCCTCGCACGAATGCGCGTGGTTTTTTTTTCGTCATTCGCATGCCGAAAAATTTGCTCGCAAATGCGAGTGAAACGTGCGCACTGTAGAGCCCTGGCCCGGTGGTGGGCGTGACCAAACAAGGACTGGATGCAGGTGCATTGCTGATATTTTCAGCATTTGGCAGACAGGTTGAACACACCGTTGGAGGAAATGCTATGCATTTTGATAGTCCTATAGCCAACCCACTAACATTTTCATCTCATCTCATCTCGTCAACGAAAACAACAGATACATCTCGTCATATTTTCGTGATCAAAGAGTTATGTTTAGCTCGTCACTGTCTCGTTTTAGTCATGAAAAAAAGGTGCATTAACGAAATCATTTCGTCATCATCATCGTTAACGAAAACAACACTGGGTGAGTATTATGAGTCAAATCATATATCAATTGCCATGTTTGCATATATTGTACTTTGCAAGTACCAGTATTAAGCCCCCTTGAAGTTTTCCACATTTTGTAGGGTTACAACCTGGAACTGAAATGGAATCAATCCATGCATTTACACAAAATGGACCATATTGTTGAAGTGGATATGTAAGACATGAAGTGGTGGTCAGCTAAGCTCACTGTTCACAAAGCGTTACTATCACTGGGGTGCCGTGCTACTCATTAAAATGCTCTACGCTTGTATTGTTTTGGGCCGCTCAAATAGAACAAATTGTGAAACTGATAATAATTTCTTTCGGGTCCCCCATGAAGTGATAAAAAAGGGTGAAAGAGCAAAAGATTTTACCAAAAGATGACGAGAAAGGTGGCTCTTGAACTTTTCACCGTGATGGAAGGGAGCCGAGTCGAAGAACGCTTGAGTTTGCAGTGACCACTTCATGAAAAGTTTGTAAATTCCTCTGTTTTATTTCATTTGGATTTGCAAATCACTTGTCTTGCTATTTTTCATTATTTCATAATGTCTGAAGTTCAGGAGATGCTTCAGTCCTCAGGTGTGTTTTTGTTTCCTGTTTGATCATGGTCACCATATTGTAAATTAACACTTACATTTTCACTTCATTTATCAGGATGTCTGAGCGATCTTTACAAGGATGATGATGTAGATTGAGCTCCTACACTGAACTAGAGAGAGAAGATATCGAGACGATCCACAGAAACACAAAAGCAGAGCTCACGAGTTAACAGCACGAAACCGCTTCCCCGGCTGTGCGGTTACAGTGAGCCGTGATCACTTCTCCATCCTGTTTAACCAATCCCCAGGTCTTTAAAGGGGTTTCTGAGTATCTTTGTGAATGATTTAGCTGGAAGAGAAGAGCAGGGAGGATTGGGAATTGAACAGCTGTGGTTTGTTTACACCCAATACTAAAACTTGTAGCATCCTAAAAATCATAGCAGAGATGCACATCAAAAGCCCCAAAATTCCTCCATACTCGAGCAAAAACAATACAGGATTTATCTTGTAGTGTCCTAATCCCCAGATCTTTAACCCAACCCCAGATAAAAAGTTGTTCTCCTCCATGCTCTTCCAGGTTTTCATCTGTGTGTCCATGTACTGTAGAACGATGTCTGCAGCACCAGGTAATTTGAGATGTCAGGGAACTCAATGGATAATTTTCCAACTCATAGGAAAAATCCTTCTTTGTTAATGTGTAAGGATCTAATCCCATCACAAAGAGTAACTTTCCGAAGATATTTTGACCGTGCATTGGCCTCTAAACTACAAAAATAGTTGGAGACGGTTTCACTCGTTCTTTCCATAATGGCAGCCAAATCGGTTTGCCTGACCACCACTTCATTCACTGGAAGTAAACTCGCAAGCAAACGTCACATGACTGAATAAAACCTATATAGGGATAAATAAAGCTCAGAAATAGCATATGGGAAATGAGGCAAGACTTTGCGGTGCATATGTGTGTGTGCGACCTCCGTGGACTCTGCTGATGAGGAGAAGACATGGCTTGAGCTGCTGTTACACTTCATCGCATGTCACACAATTAGTTGAAAGGTGTTAATATAAATACACCTATTTCTGAAAAAACAAAAACAAAAAAAACAAAAAAAAACAGTTTGTTTACTAAAGAAGCAGCTTCATGAAGACCAGGGAGATATCAAAAGAAGATAGTTAACAGTACGTACACCGCATACACCATCTGCCTTAACAAATGCCCCTGCAGACTCGCTTATGTAGGGTTTATGAAAGAGCAACTCCAACTCCGCATCAGCAAGCATCGGAGCAACATTTGGTGTGGAGAGGAACGCAACCCAGTTCCAGCCAGTTCAAGTTAGTCATTCACAAAATGAGTGCACTGTATTATGTGGGTATTGAGAAAGTTGAGAAACCTACACAGGGTGGTGAGCAAAAAACACTTTTATTATAAAGAGATTTCTACATTTATATTTATACCCTTAACACTTATCTCATCAGGCTGAGCAGAAAATTATAGGAAATGCAGCCTTTTAGTCAATGTGGTGATAGATAGATAGATAGATAGATAGATAGATAGATAGATAGATAGATAGATAGATAGATAGATAGATAGATAGATAGATAGATAGATAGATAGATAAATAAATGTGTGTGGGGGGGTTTTCTCATAAATGCGACTTTTTTTTGTATATTTGTGACTTTTTTCCCTCATAAATGTTCTCTAAAATTTTGACTTTGCAGTCTCAGAGACTATCCGATTTTTGTTTTGTTTTTTTCTGTAAATGTTTCCACTTTAATCTTGGAAATTGAGGGTTTTTTTTCTTGGAATATAACATCCCTCCCTGAGCTTTGTAATTTTTTTTTTCTACAACAGCCCTAATACACCATCATATAAAAGAGGTTGCCCACCCCACCCCACCCCCAAAAATTGTACCTTCAAATTTTAATCATTGTGTTTATCAGATTTGTAAAAACACAATTCAGTCCATTTCAATTCCATGTTATAACACTACAAAATGTGGAAAGTTGGGCACTGTACTGTCTTATTTGGTTGCTTTTATAAACAAAAATGTAAGTCTCAAGACCACCACAGCATAAGCAAATCCTGTTTTAATGTGCACCTTGTATTGTATAAAAGTCTAACATTTCTAAAATGAGCATGTTTATGTTTACAGGAGCAGAACACCAGCACATCTCACTGTCCTGCATCCTTCCTCAGTAATTATCCCATTCCCTGCAACAGCAGCAAGCTCATTCTGCCCAGGCGTATACTAGAGCCAGAGAGAGTGTACCATTTCACACTAACAATTCAAAAACATGGTCGATCACCCGTCTCTACTGTCCAGCATGTGAGTATCATCTATTATTACTCCTTTAATAACTTGTACTTCTGAATTTTTTTTAAATACTTGTGTTACAATGCATTAATGCAACATAGTTTTGACCCATGTCTTGTTTATTCAGGTTCAAGTACATAAAGCAGAAGTGCTACCTGTGACTGTAAAGTGTGTATCCTGTAGATTGGGGTTTTCTTCTTCTATCAGTCACAGCCATTCTCTCGCTTTAGCTGGACGCTGTCCTCTGTGCAATGGCACTGTTCAGGTATTTTAAACACGAGTATTAATGCATAAAGTGTACAGACTTCATACAGTATATCAAAATCTGTTTGCAGAAAAATTATTGGTTACCACTGTTACCTCAGAACAAGGTTCTGGGTTTGAACATCATGCCTGACTAGGGCCTTTCTACAATATGTAGAGACTTTGCATTCTCCTCATGCCTGCATGGGTTTCCTCTGGGTGCTCCGGTTTCCTCCAACAGTCCAAAGACATGTGGATTAGACATTAATTACCTACTCTAAATTGCCCATGGGGTGAATGATTGTCTGTCTCTGTGTAGCCCTGTGATAGATTGGTGACCTGTCCAGGGTGAACCCCGCCTCTCATCTGAAGTCAGCTGGGATTGGCTCCAGCTTCCCCTGCAACCCTGGTGAATAAAGCGATATAGATCAGAGCGGAAATGTCAGGGCCTTCTACACTTTCACAGAAAATCCAAACATATCAGCATTTCAAATGTTCTATTTAATTTATTTCATTCTTTCATAAATTCATGATAATTATTCTCTTCTAATTCTAATTTGGCCTAATTTTCTATTAAATGTGCTTCAGAAATGAAAGGGTTACTGTCCTGAAAACATTAAAATCGAGTTCTCCAATGAGATTGTTTTGTTTGTTGTCTCTAGGCTGAGAAGAGTTTAAAGCTGCTCACTCATTGGTTAGGACTTCATTGCCGGGACAGAAGGCCATGGCAGTGTATGTTTATGTAGGAAGTGACAGATGAATTAACCAATCAGATTTTGATTTATAGTGGGAGGGACCAAAAATGTATCATCCTCGGCCTTCTCGAAGGTCAACGTGAGTTTAACCGCGAGTCAGCGCCGTCAGAGCAGCAGTGAAGTCATCTTCCAGCCAGTGTAGCATTCATTAGTAGTGTTACAGTGGGGCAAAAAAGTATTTAGTCAGTCACCAATTGTGCAAGTTCTCCCACTTAAAAAGATGAGAGAGGCCTGTAATTTTCATCATAGGTACACTTCAACTATGAGAGACAAAATGAGAAAAAAAAATCCAGAAAATCACATTGTCTGATTTTTAAAGAATTTATTTGCAAATCATGGTGGAAAATAAGTACTTGGTCAATAACAAAAGTTCATCTCAATACTTTGTTTTATACCCTTTGTTGGCAATGACAGAGGTCAAACGTTTTCTGTAAGTCTTCACAAGGTTTTCACACACTGTTGCTGGTATTTTGGCCCATTCCTCCATGCAGATCTCCTCTAGAGCAGTGATGTTTTGGGGCTGTCGCTGGGCAACACGGACTTTCAACTCCCTCCAAAGATTTTCTATGGGGTTGAGATCTGGAGACTGGCTAGGCCACTCCAGGACCTTGAAATGCTTCTTATGAAGCCACTCCTTCGTTGCCCAGGCGGTGTGTTTGGGATCATTGTCATGCTGAAAGACCCAGCCACATTTCATCTTCAGTGCCCTTGCTGATGGAAGGAGGTTTTCACTCAAAATCTCATGATACATGGCCCCATTCATTCTTTCCTTTACACGGATCAGTCGTCCTGGTCCCTTTGCAGAAAAACAGCCCCAAAGCATGATGTTTCCACCCCCATGCTTCACAGTAGGTATGGTGTTCTTTGGATGCAACTCAGCATTCTTTCTCCTCCAAACACGACAAGTTGAGTTTTTACCAAAAAGTTCTATTTTGGTTTCATCTGACCATATGACATTCTCCCAATCCTCTTCTGGATCATCCAAATGCTCTCTAGCAAACTTCAGACGGGCCTGGACATGTACTGGCTTAAGCAGGGGGACACGTCTGGCACTGCAGGATTTGAGTCCCTGGCAGCGTAGTGTGTTACTGATGGTAGCCTTTGTTACTTTGGTCCCAGCTCTCTGCAGGTCATTCACTAGGTCCCCCCCGTGTGGTTCTGGGATTTTTGCTCACCGTTCTTGTGATCATTTTGACCCCACGGGGTGAGATCTTGCGTGGAGCCCCAGATCGAGGGAGATTATCAGTGGTCTTGTATGTCTTCCATTTTCTAATAATTGCTCCCACAGTTGATTTCTTCACATCAAGCTGCTTACCTATTGCAGATTCAGTCTTCCCAGCCTGGTGCAGGTCTACAATTTTGTTTCCGGTGTCCTTTGACAGCTCTTTGGTCTTGGCCATAGTGGAGTTTGGAGTGTGACTGTTTGAGGTTGTGGACAGGTGTCTTTTATCCTGATAACGAGTTCAAACAGGTGCCATTAATACAGGTAACAAGTGGAGGACAGAGGAGCCTCTTAAAGAAGAAGTTACAGGTCTGTGAGAGCCAGAAATCTTGCTTGTTTGTAGGTGACCAAATATTTATTTTACCAAGGAATTTACCAATTAATTCGTTAAAAATCCTACAATGTGATTTCCTGGATTCTTTCCCCCCATTCTGTCTCTCATAGTTGAAGTGTACCTATGATGAAAATTACAGGCCTCTCTCATCTTTTTAAGTGGGAGAACTTGCACAATTGGTGGCTGACTAAATACTTTTTTGTCCCACTGTAGAAAATACTAATAAAGTAGTCAAGCCATTGCTATTGAAAGCAAGTAGCACAGGCTAACGACCAAGAAACTAAGATTTCTGTCTCCAGACTCTTCTTCCACGCTACACGCTCGCCACAGTATTTTTCACTCAGACTTAAAGATTAATTTCCCTGTGTAATTTACTGAGTTACTTTTAAAATCAACATGAACAGCTACACACAATGGAGCGACCTGGCAGCCTGACGCTAATCCCTTACAAAATCCTTTATCCTGTTGCTGTTTTGGTGTCTGGCTAAGTTTTGGCTGAGTTCAAGTCCCAGCTCTAATAGTAACGGTTCACCACTGATATCGATGATGGATAGATGGAAAAATTAGTCATTCATAAGAATTGTTACTTGCATGAGTGCATACAAGCTTCTGACAGATGTTCATTGAATCTCAATTTAATTTGCAATTACAATTGTTTTCAAATACAATATTGATGAAAGAGGAACTAGGTTTTATATGGGTTTGTCTCAGAAACTGGGTACTGTGGGGGTACCCCATTAAATATACTCACAGTCAATAAACTATACGGTTTTGAATGGTGATGATGGTTTTAATTTGAAATAAAATGATGAAAGAAATAATACAGATAAAACTAAATCTTTGATGTGAATACTCTATTCAGAATTTGGCAAAAATTCTGCAAATTTGTGGAAAAATGGCGGCTTGATCTGGGGCATGATAAATGGTCGACTACATCACATTCCCTTAAAAAGGTTGTAGTCCACTGAAAAGTCTACAGTTATCACTAATTGTATTTTAAGTTGTAACTTTATACACCTAAGGATTGGTGCGCTCACAGAATAATCATAACCGTAATAAAACATCATGCAAAATATTTGATCACCGTTGTAACTCCATTTTCCCCAAACCCAAAACCAATACGATCGTGTGTTTTGATCTAAACGGAAAGCCTCAGGGTCGAGGTCACGACCTCACCAAAAGTAGTAACTTAAAATCACTACACCATATAAACATTTAGTTATAAATCTGCAATTTTGTTTTTTAAAACGAAAGCTGAAAGTTAGGTATAGAATATGTTTCTTACAGAATATGTTACGATGGTAGCTGGTCTTGTATGAATTTCTGAGCTATAAAATGAGTTGTTGTCTATTTTTTACCGTAGCGTGTTATTTGTGTGCGGGGAAGGACACACATTAACAATTTGCATGTGTAGAATGGAATTTTCCACTCCAACAGTTAGAAGTTGATCGTGCTTCCATTTGCGGTCTTTCTGTTACGCGGGTGATCTGTTCAGACATTATCACTGAAAAGGTGAGTTTTGACAGTTTTATTTTGTTTTAGTCTTGCAGTATAAGGCAATAGAATGTTTCTTTTTCATCTTACTTTCATATTTCATAGTGTTTGCATATTTTTGGCCAATATTTTGCAACCGTGGTCAATTTAGATTAAGCTTTTGATAGAATCTACAGCCAGTCATTTTGCCCCACCCCTGCCTCGCGCTCTGTCCGGTGCGGTAGTGATGTCCCGTTGCTCGCGCGCCGCAGCAGAGACCCGCGCGACCTTCAGCCGGTACAGTTGCTGTTCTTTTACCACCATTTTATTTGTAAATCAATTTTACAAAAGCATTTGAATTGTAATCAAAAAAATTTTCCAAAGCATTTGAATTGTAATCAAAAACATTTTCCACAGTGAATGCCAGATAAAGCAAGATGCTATCTTTATTCTTATTAAACATGACAAAAGAAACATTGAGTGTTAGGTAAATGCAAAAAAATAGTAAAATTAGAAAATTTATTTTTTGACCATAATGTCCCAAATGAGAGAGCAGTTTCTGAGACGGACCCATATATATATATATATATATATATATATATATATATATATATATATATATATATATATATATATATATACACACAGTGGGGCAAAAAAGTATTTAGTCAGTCACCAATTGTGCAAGTTCTCCCATTTAAAAAGATGAGAGAGGCCTGTAATTTTCATCATAGGTACACTTCAACTATGAGAGACAAAATGAGAAAAAAAAATCCAGAAAATCACATTGTCTCATTTTTAAAGAATTTATTTGCAAATTATGGTGGAAAATAAGTATTTGGTCAATAACAAAAGTTCATCTCAATACTTTGTTATATACCCTTTGTTGGCAATGACAGAGGTCAAACGTTTTCTGTAAGTCTTCACAAGGTTTTCACACACTGTTGCTGGTATTTTGGCCCATTCCTCCATGCAGATCTCCTCTAGAGCAGTGATGTTTTGGGGCTGTCGCTGGGCAACACGGACTTTCAGCTCCCTCCAAAGATTTTCTATGGGGTTGAGATCTGGAGACTGGCTAGGCCACTCCAGGACCTTGAAATGCTTCTTACAAAGCCACTCCTTCGTTGCCCGGGCGGTGTGTTTGGGATCATTGTCATGCTGAAAGACCCAGCCACGTTTCATCTTCAATGCCCTTGCTGATAGAAGGAGGTTTTCACTCAAAATCTCATGATACATGGCCCCATTCATTCTTTCCTTTACACGGATCAGTCGTCCTGGTCCCTTTGCAGAAAAACAGCCCCAAAGCCTGATGTTTCCACCCCCATGCTTCACAGTAGGTATGGTGTTCTTTGGATGCAACTCAGCATTCTTTCTCCTCCAAACACGACAAGTTGAGTTTTTACCAAAAAGTTCTATTTTGGTTTCATCTGACCATATGACATTCTCCCAATCCTCTTCTGGATCATCCAAATGCTCTCTAGCAAACTTCAGACGGGCCTGGACATGTACTGGCTTAAGCAGGGGGACACGTCTGGTACTGCAGGATTTGAGTCCCTGGCGGCGTAGTGTGTTACTGATGGTAGCCTTTGTTACTTTGGTCCCAGCCCTCTGCAGGTCATTCACTAGGTCCCCCCGTGTGGTTCTGGGATTTTTGCTCACCGTTCTTGTGATCATTTTGACCCCACGGGGTGAGATCTTGCGTGGAGCCCCAGATCGAGGGAGATTATCAGTGGTCTTGCATGTCTTCCATTTTCTAATAATTGCTCCCACAGTTGATTTCTTCACACCAAGCTGCTTACCTATTGCAGATTCAGTCTTCCCAGCCTGGTGCAGGTCTACAATTTTGTTTCTGGTGTCCTTTGACAGCTCTTTGGTCTTGGCCATAGTGGAGTTTGGAGTGTGACTGTTTGAGGTTGTGGACAGGTGTCTTTTATACTGATAACGAGCTCAAACAGGTGCCATTAATACAGGTAACGAGTGGAGGACAGAGGAGCCTCTTAAAGAAGTTGTTACAGGTCTGTGAGAGCCAGAAATCTTGCTTGTTTGTAGGTGACCAAATACTTATTTTACCGAGGAATTTACCAATTAATTCATTAAAAATCCTACAATGTGATTTCCTGGATTCTTTCCCCCCATTCTGTCTCTCATAGTTGAAGTGTACCTATGATGAAAATTACAGGCCTCTCTCATCTTTTTAAGTGGGAGAACTTGCACAATTGGTGGCTGACTAAATACTTTTTTGCCCCACTGTATACACTTTTTAAAATTCTCTATCCACAGTATAATTGGACTGCAGAAACCACAGATGGTGAAGTTTTACTTCTGAATGAAGTCTCAACTTCAACAGGACACAGCTCTACAGATCTTGTCATCAGACCCAATATGCTAAAACCTGGACTTGAGTATATATTCAGTCTTAATGTGTCCCAACCTGCTACTGGACTATGGGGGTCAGCGAGCATTGCTTTTTCCCCCAATCAGCCACCCAAGGCCGGCAAGTGCACACTGTCTCCAGAAGATTCGGTTCAACTTCTGCAAAATGTAGTTTCATTCAACTGCTCAGGTACTGCAATATGTCATGACTGTCAAATCCAGTTAATTCAGGGAATTCTAATACTTGTACGTTTTGGGGTAAAAGTCACCTCAAAATACTTCACTCGTGTAATTTATTAGTGCAAGATGCATACTAAGTGAGAAGGGCTTTATTCAGAGCTGAGTTATACCCTTTTTTTTTGGGGGGGGGGGTTGCCTAGAACAAAGTTGTGTCTCAGTTATGTGCAATTCTGACCTTGGACTTCAGAGTGATTTCTTGTGTAATATTGGCTTGAGTGACTAGAACTGGAAGAGCTAAAGGAGACCTGTAAGTGGAACATTGTGGTCAACTTATCCTTCAAACTGTGGGCACATTTTCTTCACAAGAGAACACATTGAATAAAAATAAATATTGCCATAATATATGCATAACCTGATTCTGAAACTTTATCTGAATAAATATTAATATTACTGTCAAAATTTGATTCCAAACTCAAGGAAGAATAGTTCACTTAATTCAGTTATTATTTACTTTTCCATATCTACAGGCTGGGTGGATGAAGACAGTATCTCTACTCAGTTGATATACACTCTTCAGGTCACACAATGCGAGAGCCCAGGAACACAGTGTCCCTTGATAAACCTATATCGAGGCACACAAAGCACATTTGGCACACTGGTACCCCTGGGCAGTACAAGATCAGGCCACAATGCTTCCATGATTACTGTAATGATCACTATTGAGGACAACATGGGAGCCAAAGTTACTGCTATCAAAAGGTGTGTGAGATGCTGCTCCTATCATTAACAAGAACATCTGCTGTTAGATATGCTCCTTCGACATTGTATATTTTGAATTTTTCATCTGCCATAACTTACCAATGAATAAATCCTGCAGGAATCTGGTAGTCATGGTGCCAGTGAGTGACCAAGACATGATAGAATGGTTGAAGAAAAAGAGTCAGGAGGAACTGTGGGCTTTACTGAAACAAGGCAATCCTCAAAATGTTATACCTTATACCATGGCTTTGACCAGCCAGCTCAATCAGGTGGGTTCCACTGCTTTAACCTGGGTGCGATGTTATGAAAAAAAAAAGTGGGTATTTCAGACAAACATTGCTAATTAACAAGACTAGAGTTTACCAGACGATAGCATACAGAGGTGACCAACATTGTTAATAAGAAAATCCTACAATCAGAATGTTACCCCAAAAACATAACATATGAGTGCTTCATTTAAACTAACAACAAAAGTAACAAGAAGGGAACTCGGAGAGCACAGACCTCCGTCATAAATAATATTTGTTTCTTGAATATTGAATATGATATGCAAATCTGCAATTGCAACCACTTTATATGTGAAACTAAATTCATATATCTTCCCTGTGAGCCGGATTTGCTCCAGAATTTAATAGGTTCTTCCTTGGCCCATGTTACACCCTTCCACCAAGTTTCATGGAAATCAGTTTGGTAGGTTTTGAGCAATCCTGCTTACAGGAATAGATTGATGAGGAAAACGAGACTTGTTTTGAATGGTGATAGTGGTGGTGCATAGTCCTCACTCACACTACTTTGCTTCCAGTTGGTTGTCCAAGTGGCAAACAAGAGAGCAAGATGATGAGGGTTGTCGGGAAGCTGCAATATTAGTGATGAATCCCTGGTGGAATGAGGATGCCAGAGCTCTGTTAGCTGTTCCATTTCAGGATTCCAGATGGGCCTTCACGGCAACCGTGACTAGCACCAGGGCATATAACGTCTCTGCTGTGCGTCAACCTGACTGGCAGTCCCCAGGGTTTACCACATGGTATGCATCTCCATTCTTCTGTATGGATACGAAGTGTGGATGCTCTATAGAAGACAAGTCAAGACCTTGGAAGCCTTCCACATCCATTGCCTTCAGTGCATCCTCAGAATGACCTGGGAGGACAGAATCACCCACATGCGGATCATAAGCAGCATTGGTTCCACCAGCATCAAATCCATCCTTCTCCGTCAAGTTCTTCGTTGGACCAGGCACATGGTTCTGATAAACACTACTCGACTTCACCATATGGGGAAGCTGGCTGAAGGAACCCATCCCCGTGGTGCACCAAAGAAACACTGGAAGGATTTCCTCAAAGAATCCATGAAGTCTTGTAATATCCATCCTGGAGATCTCAAAATCCTCATGGCCAATTGTACCACATGGAGACGGACTGTCACTGAGGGGGTCAATCATTTCGAGCAAGAGAGAACAAGGATATGTGAGGAGCAATGACCAGTAAGACAAGAGAAGCGACTCAATCTCTCAGCACTCGTAGACCATTTCCTTTGTTCACACTGCCCTTGGATCTGCGGATTCAACATCGGCCTTCATTTCTGTGTCAGGGCACATGGGAGAAGGAAAGAACCTGGGGTGGATGAGGAAGAGACCATCATCATTGTCAAACCAACAGATGGCCAGGAGGAGGAGCTTACAGGGAGACAACCAAGTCAAGTCAAGTTTATTTTTATAGCGCTTTTAACCATAGACATTGTTGCAAAGCAGCTTTACATAATTTGAATGACTTAAAATATGAACTAATTGTATCCCTAATCTATCCCCAATGAGCAAGCCTGTGGCGACAGTGGCAGGAAAAACTCCCTCAGACAACATGAGGAAGAAACCTTGAGAGGAACCAGACTCAAAAGGGAACCCATCCTCATTAGGTTGATAACAGACAATGTGATTAACATTTTTAACAGTTTTAACATGAAGTCTGTTTTGTTGATGTTATAACTCTTCATTGATGGAAACTTGAGTGCAAAACTGTTCATGACAACTGCAGTCCTAAACTTAGCAAGTCAACTGTAGTCCTCAGCCATAAAAGCATGACTGTAAGTGTCCAGAGCATCCTCCAGGTGTGACTTTCAACTGTCCATATGGGGCCGTCCTCCACAGGAGTGATGTGATGAGACTCCAACCAGACACAGAGCACCAGGATGGATCAGGCAGGTCCGAGGAGCAGAAGACGTCAGCATCTTGATCTCAGGATTGACATGTAACTCAGAGGGACAGACAGAGTGGGGGGGAGGGGGGGAGAAAAAGAGAAAGAGAGAGAAAACACAGGTTGTTAGGTATGCCCAGTGTCACCTGATGAGTAGGAACAGTATTCATTTTGTGCTGAGTGCAAACAGGGACTCCAGGAAAACTAACTATGATAGCATAACTAAAAGGGGAGAGCCAGAAAGTAACACAGGCATGAGGGAGCCCCGGGACATAAAGCAGCAGCCACTACACCGTCAACAAACTCGAGTGAGCAAGCGAGTGGGGACTGACAGCATCCATACATCCCAGTTTACCAAAACACTCTGTCTGAGGACCCTCCAGATCTACACCTTTACCTCATAAACACCATTAACACAAGGCTTGACTAAACAGATCTTTCAGCCTAGACTTAAATGCTGAGACTGTGTCTGAGTCCCAAACACTACTTGGAATATTGTTCCGTAACTGTGGGGCTTTGTAAGAAAAGGCTCTGCCCCCTGATGTAGCCTTCACTATATGAGGTACCAGCAGCTAGCCTGCACCTTTTGATCTAAGTAGGCGTGGCAGGTCATAAAGGACCAGAAGTTCACTCAGGGGCAGCAAGGTGGTGTAGTGGTTAGCGCTGTCGCCTCACAGCAAGAAGGTCTGGGTTCAAGCCCCGTGGCCAGCGAGGGCCTTTCTGTATGGAGTTTGCATGTTCTTCCTGTGTCCGCGTGGATTTCCTCCGGGTGCTGCAGTTTCCCCCACAGTCCAAAGACATGCAGGTTAGGTTAACTGGTGACTCTAAATTGACCGTGAATGTGAGTGTGAATGGTTGTCTGTGTCTATGTGTCAGCCCTGTGATGACCTGGTGACTTGTCCAGGGTGTACCCTGCCTTTTGCCCGTAGTCAGCTGGGATAGGCTGCAGCTTGCCTGTGACCCTGTAGAACAGGATAAAGCGGCTAAAGATAATGAGATGAGATGAAAGAAAGCTATCCGGATAATGTTATCAATATGAGTTTCTAATGAAAGACTGGAGTCAGTAATCACCCTGAGGTCTTTTACTGCTGCACATGAAGAAACAGAAAGGCCATCCAGAGTTACTGTGGAATCAGAAAACTTACTTCTTGCTGCATGTGGTCTTAGTACAAGTATTTCAGTCTTGTCAGAGTTAAGCAGAAGGGAGTTAATAAGCATCCAGTGTCTAATGTCCTTCACACATTCCTCAGTTCTATTAAGCTGGTGTCTCTCATCAGGTTTTGCAGAAACATACAACTGTGTGTCATCAGCATAACAGTGGAAACTAATACCATGCTTACGAATAATTTCACACAGAGGGAACATATATAAAGAAAAAAGCAGTGGACCCAAGACAGAACCTTGTGGAACACCAAACTTTACCTCAGTATGTCTAGAAAAATCACCATTTACATCAACATACTGATAGCGATCAGTTAAATAAGAGCTGAGCCAGGAGATGGTCATTCCCTTAACTCCCACAACATTTTCTAGTCTATCCAGAAGAATGGAATGATCAATGGTATCAAATGCTGCACTAAGGTCAAGCAACACAAGCAGCGAGACACAGCCCTGATCAGACGCCAACAGTAGGTCATTTACTACTTTAACCAGAGCTGTCTCTGTGCTATGATGAGGTCTAAATCCTGACTGATACATTTCATGGATGTTATTCCTATGTAAATATGAGCATAACTGCTGTGCCACAGCTTTTTCAAGGATCTTGGAGATAAAGGGGAGGTTTGATATTGGCTGATAATTGGACAGCTGACAGGCAGTGCCGTATTAAGCCAATGCGTTGCCCCTGGGCACTATACGTCAAGTGCCCCCCCCCCCCCACCACCACCCTGCACGCACGCGTTCAGTAACCTCCTGCACACACTCACAAACCTTGCCCTTTGCTGTCAAAAATAGTAGCATATACATAAACAATAGTACACATAAACAAGGTCATTCTTCCTCATTGAAAATTTATTAAGTAGGCTACATCAGCCCATCAAATTCACTGAAAACAACCAACAATATGCATGTAGGCATATTGAAATGTCTTATTCAAAAATGAGCAGCATATATTTGTATGTCTCAATAAAAACCTTCAAAGCATCCTCCCCATAGCGCAGGATCAGTTGAAATAGAGAAGTGTTCTACTGGCGTCGGCTGCGCTGGGTTGACATCCATAACACCCTCGTCTTCCTTCTCGTCACCATGGTGTGAACTGATCTCTACCTGGCTTAAAGTGGCTTCGCACATATCTTCCTCCCCGGGGTCTCCCTCACTCCCATCTTCCTCAAGGGGATCCTCGTCATCGCCGACCCCTTGGCTAACACTGGCTGTGGTTGTAACATCTCCCTGGCTAGTGCTAGCAGGGCCATCTCCCTCACTAGCATCGCTGATTTCACTAGCTTTGGCTTCAGAGCTGGTAGTGACAGCAGTTGTCGATGTTTTTATAAAAAAAAAACAATCTAACACTGGAACATTTTTAATTGCAGCTACACGCCTGGAGTCTTTCTCTTTTTTTAATTTTCTCTTCACACAACCACTCAATTGATGTCTATCCATTTTTCATTTCTACCGCAGTTTTTAAAAATTAAAAATTGATACATTTCACCGTAGGTGGACTGGCTCAACTGACAGGTTGAGGAAAGGGGGGCTAATGGTCACATAGGCCACTCTTGCTCAGAATTATGATTATTGTTGTTGTTCTTATGAAATTAGTGTTCATAATGAATTATATATGACTATTTAACAATGTCAAGTGTATAACCATTTTAAGTGTACAAACATTCACGAAAAATATTTTTAAAGTTTCTGTCATGTGGTGCCCCCCCACTGGCTGTGAGTGGTTAGTGCCCCTGGGCACTGTGCCGCAGGCCCATATAGTTAATCCAGCCTTGCTGACAGGGATCAAGGTCAGGTTTTTTAATCAGGAGTTTGATAACTGCTAGTTTAAAGGATTTGGGTACATAGCCAATCCTAAGAGAAAAATTTATTAAATTTTGAAGCGGTTCAATTACTTCAGGTATTATCTGTTTGAATAGACGTGTAGGTAAGGGATCTAGTACACAAGTTGAGGCTTTTGATGCGGAGATTAATGAAAGTAATTCAGTTTCTGTAAGGGGAGTAAAACATTCTAATTGCTGATCTGATACAGTTATATTGTTAACTACAGGGTCACTTACATTGTCTGACCTTAAATTAGTAGTTTGAATTTTTTGTCGGATATTCTCAATTTTGTCATTAAAAAAATTAATTGAAGTTGTTGCTACGACATACTACAGGTGTGCATGTGTCTATAGTGGACTTATTCCTAGTTAATTTTGCTACAGTATTAAATAGGAATCTAGGATTATTTTTATGCCTCCTCCACCATAAGGTGCAGGAGGCATTATGTTTTCGGGTTGTCCGTCTGTCCGTGTGTCCGTCTGTGCGTGCATGTGTCCATGCGTGCGTCCGTCCCGAAACCTTGTAAACGCGATATCTCAAAGGCTAATGAAAGGAATTTCACCAAACTTTCACCATTTGTGCGCTTTGGGACAAACATGAACTGATTAGATTTTGAGATCAAAAGGTCTAAGGTCAAGGTCACTGTGAGGTTAAATGTCTGTCCGAGAACCTTGTGAACACAATATCTCCAAGGTAAATGAAAGGAATTTCACCAAACTTTCACCATTTGGGCATTTGGGGACAAAGATAAACTGATTAGATTTTGAGATCAAAAGGTCTAAGGTCAAGGTCACTGTGAGGTCAAATGTCTGTCCGAAAACCTTGTGAACACAGTATCTCCAAGGCTAATACAAGTTATTTCACCAGGTCAAGATTACTGTGAGGTCAAATGTCTATTCCCAGATCACAACTTAATAAGGCGTGTAGTCTACCAGGCGGAGGCATCCCCATCGACACTGTTGGTGTCGAGTTCTATCTAGTTGTTATCTTCTATTAGGGAGGAGAGATATGTTAATCTAGCAGCACTAAGAGCTTTTCTATACTTCAGGAAGCTCTCCTTCCACACTAATTTGAACGCTACCAATTTTGTTTGACGCCATTTACATTCCAATTTTCGAATGGTCTGTTTTAAAGTGTGAGTGTCATTGTTATACCAGGGTGCTAATTTTTTCTCTCTGATCATTTTCCTTTTAAGAGGAGCTACATTATCTAAAGTATAGCAGAACGTTGACTCTAAGCATTCAGTTGCCTGATCAAGTTCTGCAGGGGCTGACAGTGACCCAATCAAAGTTGATAACTCTGGGAAATCATTTATAAAGCTCTGTGCAGTAGTTGACGTGAATGTATGTTTAATACAGTAGCGTGGTGAGGTGCATATATTATTACTCAGACATATTTTGAATGAGATGAGATAATGATCTGAGATAACTTCAGACTGTGGAAGTGTGACTATACTGTCTACGTTTAACCTGAATGTTAGTATTAGATCGAGAGTGTGACCACCATTATGGGTCAGTCCTATGACATTCTGATTAATCCCTACTGAATCTAAAATGGACACAAACACTGTTTTCAAAGGGTCTTCTTGGTTATCAAAGCGAATATTAAAATCTCCGACAACTAAAGCTTTGTCTAAGGAAATAACCAGATCTGAGATAAAATCTGCAAATTCAGAAAGAAACTCAGAATATGGCCCCGGGGGCCTGTAAATAATAAGTAATGGAATTAACTGGGTAGACTTATTTTTCAAGGCTACATACATTATATGAGTATGAAGAACTTCAAATGTATTAAATTTATAACCAGGTTTTTGTGTTACACCTAGATAATCATTATAAATAATGGCGACGCCTCCTCCTCTGCCAGTTAGACGAGGCTGGTGTATATAACTGTATCCAGGAGGACTCGCTTCATTTAATGCGATATATTCATTTGGCTTAATCCATGTTTCAGTTAAACAAAGTACATTAAACTCCTGATCAGTAATGAGTTCATTAACCATTAGCACTTTAGATGTAAGAGATCTAATATTTAATAGCCCCACCTTTAGCTCAAAGGTGCTGGCAGCAGCTGTACAGTCAGTATGATCTAATTTTATATTGATTAGGTTACTGGAACAAACTCTCTGAGTATTTCTACTTTTTTGTTGAGCTCGGGGAACAGACACAGTCTCGATGTAGTGGACCCTGAGTGACGACTCTGTGCAGCTAGCAGACAGTCAGTTTAGCCTGTTCGTCTGCTCCCTGGCCTTGGCTCTGGATTGTCAGAAATTAACTAAGCCTGTTCTCAGACTATGACCTATGCTGCAGGAAATGAGAGCAGCACCTTCCCGAGTGGGATGGATACCATCCTGCCCTAACAGGCCAGCAGTGCCCTCAAAATTAGTCCAATTATCTATAAAGCCCACACTGTTTTCAGAGCACCACCTGGACAACCAGCAGTTCAGTGACTATAACCTGCTGTAAGTTATATCGCCATACCACATTGGGATGGGGCCAGAGCATACTACAGCATTGGACATCACCTTTGCTAATTTAAACACCTCTACAAAGTTACTCTTAGTAACCTCAGACTGACGAAGGCATATATCATTAGCTCCTACATGGATAACTATCTTTGAGAACCTGTGCTTGCCTAGGACCCTAAGGTTACCTGCTATGTCCGGCACCCTGGCTCCCGGTATACTCCTGACTAAAGCTGCTGGTGCCCCTAAAGGCTGAGCTAATTTCATGTGCCATATGATAGAGTCCCCTATAATCAGAGCTCTTTCAGGTTTCTCAGCAGGTACATCAATGAGGAGAGCAAACCTGTTCGACACATGAAGCAGAGAGGAGTGGTGCTCCCGTGAGTGAGCCTCAGCGGTAGCTTTGGCTCTATGCTTATGTCGCCGAGTCATCACCCATTCGCCCCGCTGTGAGGGCTCTAATGCCAGAGTTGGGGGATTACTAACTCCACCTAGGGCATCCAGACTTTCCCCTGCAGAAACTACACTGTTCTCATTCTCACTAGCCCTCTCTAAAGTCTGGATATGCACCTCCAAAACTGCAATCTTCTCCATTAGAGAGCTAACTAATCTGCACTTATCACAAATAAAGCTATCACGGAGGAAGAATGACTAAACATCCTGCACTCAGCACACTGAACAAACTGAAGGTGTGCCATGATGAAAGGATTCACGTACCTTAATCAAGGATCCATTGATATTAAAGCAGATCCGATGTGGCTGGCCTCCGCTTGTGGTCTTTACGCAGGAGGAGAAAAAAAAGAAAGCTTCCAGTCTTGGTGTTCTTCTGAAAAAATTTTAAATGTGGAAAAAGGAAAGTGAAAGTACAATCAAAAATGAAAAGGAAACAAACCACACTGAAAATATATCACCTCCTTAGCAGAGCTAATAAAGAATGCATATTTTTATTTATGATAAACATCACATTCATCCCTCATTTTTACTGACCACCCTCTTGTTTTCTATTGGTTGATAAAATAATGTGTACAAATTCACCAGTCAAAGTTCATCCAAGGTAGAGTCAACATGAAGTTACAGTAACTGCGTTTTTCCACATCATGTGCCCTAATAGTACAGTTTAGTGCCCTTTTTTCTGGGAGTGTACAGATAATATACCAAAGCTTGTTTTATCATGCATTATATTGCATTGTTGAACCAAGCTTTAAATGTACATCACTTCCTTGTGTATAAATGTGTGAGTGAATGGATAAGCCATTTCTAGGGCAGTTTGCTCAGCAGTTGAGCAAAACAGTACACCATAACCAATGTCCTCATAATTTTTATGTCATTAACTATATTATCTGTCTGCTTTTTCACAGTTAAAGGCCACTAGCATGCAGGGGTTTAAGGACAAAGTCCAGATGCGAGGCAGTGTGACCCAGGCCTTGGCCTCTCTCTCAGTGTCCTCGCTCCAGGATGCAGCACAGATCAGCTCAGCTTTGGCTCATTCCACTGTACGTCTTATGTTTTATTCATGATAACTTAAAAGGCAGGCATCAGAAAATAATGGCTACTCTGGCAAAGCCTATGATCACCAAGGGCTCAATAATTTACTTCACAGTCATTCTGTATGGCAGAAGAATAAAGCAGCTATGAGGCCTTCATAAAATGTGAAGGAGTAAGAATCGATTGAAAAAAGAATTAATATAGACGGTGTCAGTAGTTCATGAGCATTCAAAGAATTTTCACTGTTATAGGCTGTTACATCTGAGATTCAGTGTGGAGAATGTAACTCTCAAGTCATGAAGGTCATGGAGAAGATGATCAACATGATCAAAGAGCAAACAAGACAAGGAGATGTCACGCCTGTAGACACCGGAAGGAATATTCTGAATGTTTTAAGTATGAAAAGCAAAGCATGAAGCTTATCCATGAACATCATGATCAAAAACATCACTTTAATCTGCTCTCGGTTTTCTTTAGGGAGCTCAATGTCTGTTCAGAATCCAGTAAACACTTCAGATTTACTGTCCGGCCACACTCAACATCAAGACACTGCTCTATCAGCGTTTTACCAGGTCGGACAGCTAATGCGTAGTTTAATGTGGTCACGGATGCCTGGTGAGGAAGCCCTGTCTCTCAAAGCTCCACAAATCAATGCAATGGGCAAACGTGGTGACCTGACTTCAGACCTCCTGTGTACTGACCCGTCCGGACCCTGCCAGTTTCTCATCCCTCCGAATCTGAGCTCACGACTGAGGACCGAAAGACAGGAAGTTATTCAGATTCTCCTGGTCATAGAGAGTGAAGACATCTCATTAATCTCTGCTGTAAATCCACCAATTTCTACTACGCTAGCTGCGATGGAGTTCACCACACCACAGGGTCTGCCAATCCCCATTGCAAACCTGACAGCAGAAAGTGCCATCCGTGTGACGCTACCAAACAAGAAGATGGAGGTCTCTGGAAGGGTTAATGTCATTCTGCCATCGGAAGGAAGCGTGAACTTCACAGTCAGAGCTGTCGAGACGGAGCCAAATGCTGGGCTCTTTATTGCCTTTAACTTCAGCTTGATTCAAGGTAGCATTGTTCTTTTTACAAAATTAAAAATGGAAATCATGAGTGAATTGCTCTCAGAGTAGGAATAAAATAATTTAGGTTGACATGCTGTGAGAGAAAATTAATCAGTCATTTCAAGGTAGTATCAGTAACTCTGCTTCATCACACCACTTCGTCAGTGATAATTTTACAATAACTGCACACCCCAAGTGTTTTATTCCGTACTCTCTCAGTGCATGGTATATTTGATTATTGTCCATTCTTATTATGTATATTTGCAGGAAGTGGTAAATTGAGCTCTGGAAAAGTCAGGATTGTCATAACTGATGAACAAACCTTTCAACCGTCCCAACACACTCATGTTAAAGAGCTCACCCTTGCCTTATCAAGTGCGAGTCCTTCAGTGGAGGAAACAGTCTTCCTCACACCAGTGTAAGTTCTTTCCATGCAGTCAGTAAACATTGTTTTTCATTAATACTTTATCTAATGTCAAACCGTTTCTATATCCAGCTTGAACGGCTCTGCTAAGGACCTGTACGTATCCTTAAGGAACAGCGCAGGCGTGGAGTTGTGTGTCTTGGTGTGTGTGTTCAGCTCGCTCTGCCAGTTCTTCAACATGGAACAGAGACGCTGGAGCACAGCTGGTCTGAGTGTGCTCAGTACTAGCAGCCCTGATACTGTTCACTGCCTCACTGAGCACCTCACACTTTTTGGAGCCAGTCTGTTCATTCACCCAGATGCCATCATACTTCTCGCACCAGTACGTCAATATCTTAAATATCATCTCTTTTAGTATGAATATAAAATATATGTATAAAGTTAAGACTTAAAGGGTGATTTCAGGATTGAGTTGCCATTTAACCCTTGTAACTCTTAATTAGATACGTGTTTTTAGTGTTGTAGTCAAGACCACCTAAACCAAGACCAAGTCATGACCGAGACCAGACAGCATCAAGACCAAGGCAGTGTGAGACTGAGTCAAGACCAGAACCAGACCAGTGGGTGTGAAGGGGGTGAGGGAGGGGTGCCATCCATTAACAGGAAGAACAGTTTCTGATTTGGGACCAAAAGGTCACTGGTTTGATTCCCTGGACCAGCAGGATAGGCTGAAGTGCCCTTGAACAATGCACCTAACCCCCCAACTGCTCCCCAGGCTGCTCTGGGTATGTTGTATGTCACTATGGATAAGAGCATCTGCTAAATGCCTGTAATTTCTTTTATATTAATAAGTTACTTTCAATCTATAATTTGTGTAACAAGATCTTACTTGCCACATTCCCCCTCTGCAGCAGTGAACACACACCCAGAGCAGTGGGCAGCTACACCACAGCACCCAGGGAGCACTTGGGGGTTAGGTGTGTTGTTAAAGGGCACTTCAGCCATGATACAGAGGGAGGGGAAAGTGCTATTCATCCACTTAACTCCCCTCACATTTTTCCTGCCAGTCCCAGGAATCAAACCAGCGACCCTTTGGGCCCAAGGCTGCTTCTCTAACCTTCAGGCCATGGCTGCCCCGTGGCTCCCAGACAAGAGCTGAGAGGGGGACATTTTTATTTGAATAATGACACTGTTATTCATATCAGTCTCCAATTCCCAAACTATAGGCTAAAACTGCAGAAAATATAGTTTTACTATAATATGCCTCCATGGTTGGGGTCAACTGTACAAAGTAATGGTGAGTACGGAAGAGAAGTGAAGAAGAGAGTGAAAGCAGTTTGGAGTGGATGGAAGAGAGGGTCAGGAGTGATTTGACACAGAAGGGTACTAAGCAAGCATGAAAGGAAAAGTGTACAAGACAGTAATAAGAGCAGTGATGGTATACAGTTTGGAGACAAAAAGTCAGGAGGCTGAACTGGAGGGAGCAGAGCTGAAGATGCTGAGACTTTCACTGGGAGTGACAAAGTTGGACAGAATTAGAAATGAGAATATTAGAGGGACAGGACATATAGGACAGTTTGGAGACAAAATGAGAGAGGTGAGATTGAGATGGTTTGGACACATACAGAGGAGAGATCCAGGGTATGCTGGGAAAAGAATTCTGGAGATGGAGTTGGCAGGTAGAAATACCAAAGATGAAGGTGAAGGAAGACATGAGGATGGTTAGTGCTACAGAAGAAGATACAGAGGACAGGAGGAGATGAAGGGGCATTATCTGCTGTGATAACCCCTAACAGGAACAGCTAAAAGAAGAAGATAGTACTGTATGCCTCCATGGCTGTTAAAAATGATTGACAATGATGGTGATAAACTATGGACCTGGATCAATCTTGTTATTTCAAGCAGAGTTGCTGTCATCAAACTGTCACCTTCATACCCAAAATATAGATATGGCCTTCACAAAAGGTGTTACTGATACATCTTACTGTTTCAGTCAGATGGACCGAGCAGAAACGTGGTGGTGGGGATAGTGTGTGGTGTTCTACTCCTGATTCATCTGCTGGTTGGTCTCATCGCCCACAAACTAGACCATCTCGAAAGACAGCGCTTGAGCTTCATCCCACTGTGTGGCCAGTCAGGATGTTACCGTTATCGAGTACTAGTCAAAACTGGCTGGTACAGGGGGGCCGGTAAGTGAAGACTGAATGTTGCTATGTATAGGGGACAGTAAGCAATTACAGTGCAAGTGATGAGTTCATCTGTCCATAAGGCCGATGAGCTGTTGCCATGGCATGGCATCCGTCATCTACAATTCAGTTAAATTGTATCTCCTCCATCAGTTTTTCATGGGTTTCCTTTCCAATTGTTTCGTTTGAAAGAACTCATCACTCCACACAAAACTTCCATCCATCCATTTTCCGTAACCGCTTATCCTGTGCAGGGTCGCAGGCAAGCTGGAGCCTATCCCAGCTGACTATGGGCGAGAGGCGGGGTTCGTTGTTCGTCCGTCAGAAACGACGAGGACCATCTAGTCATCCTTGGGTTGGGGTTGGACTCTGTGGGTACGAAGATGGCTGATTAGCCCAATTCGTGCCCGGAAGGTTCTCTGGCAGTGTGGACAGGGAATGGTGGCTGCTGTTGGGAATCTGTTTGTGCTGTTTTTCCTCACCTGTCTGCATTCTTCAGCTGCTGCTGTCCTGCTGGCTTCACAGATTTGTGCACCCTTGTGAACAGATGCTCACCACTTCCCTCTGTCTCGCGTGGTTTGTTCCCAGGTGGCAATGCTGATGTCAAAGGCCTTCAATGAGGCTTTCAGTGTGTCTTTGTAGTGCTTTTTCTGGCCTCCTTGGGAGCGCTTCCCTTGTTGCAGTTCGCCTTAAAACAGTCTCCTAGGCAGCCAATGGTCTGGCATGCGAACTACATGCCCTGCCCAGCGGAGCTAAGACTGCATCAGGAAGGTATAGATGCTAGGCAGGCTAACACATCTGAGGACCTCAGTGTCTGGAATCTTGTCTTGCCACTTGATGCCAAGGAGTTTTCTAAGGCAAGTGGTGTGGAAATAGTTCAGTTTCCTTGTGTGGTGTTGGTAGACCGTCCACGTTTCACAGCCATAGAGGAGGGTGGTGAGAACTATAGCCCAGTAAACCTTAATCTTTGTCTCTAGGGTGATGCCTCTTCTGTTCCACATGTTCTTGAATAGTCTGCCAAAAGCAGCACTAGCTTTAGCAAGTCTGGCATTCACTTCGTCATCAATGACGTTTCTTTAGAGTGTGCTGCCAAGGTAGGTGAACTTGTCCATTGTGTTCAGTCATTGACCATTGATTATGATGTTAGGTTCAGTGTATGTCTTTCCTGGGGCTGGCTGGTGCATAACTTCAGTCTTATTTGTACTGATTTGAGGCCAAAGTTGTTGCAAGCCACAGCGAACTTATCAACGCTATGTTGCATGTCAGCTTCTGAAGCAGCATTGAGGGCACAGTCATCGGCAAACAGAAAGTCACTGACGATGTCTGATGTGACCTTGGTTTTTGCCTGTAGCCTCCTGAGGTTAAAGACGGAACTGTCAGTGTGGTAATTGATGCTGATGCCTACATCAGTGTCTCTGAAAGCATCTGTCAGCATGACAGAAAACATAATGCTGAACAGGGTGGGGGTGAGGACACATCCTTGCTTCACACTGTTTGTGATAGGGAATGGCTGGGATATCTCACCGTTGTCTTGAACTCTAGCCAGCATGACATCATGAAGCTGTCGTATAATAACGAATTTCTGGGGGCATCCATACTTTGCCATGATTCTCCAAAGGCCATCTCTACTGACAGTGTCAAAGGCCTTGGTCAGATTGACATAGGTTGAGTACAGATCAACATTCTGTTCCTGACACTTCTCCTGGAGTTGTCTAGCAGTGAACACCATGTCAATAGTCCCTCGTTCTTTCCCAAAGCCACACTGGCTCCCTGGTAGGAGACCTCTCTCAAGATGTGCAATGAGGCAGTTGAGTAGAACTCTGGCCAGGGCCTTGCCTGTGATGGAGCAGGGAGATTCCACGATGATTGTCACAGGCCTGGCAGTTTCCCTTGTACTTGTAAAGATGGATGATAGAAGCATCTTTAAAGTCCTGTGGAACTGTTTCACGCTGCCAAATGAGCTGGAACAGCTGGTGGAGTTTCTCTGTCAGAGCTGTACCACCTTCTTTGTAGATTTTAGCAGGGATGGAGTCTGTACCAGGTGCTTTGCCACTGGTTAGCAGATGAATCACTTTCCATATTTCTTCAAAGGTTGGTACAGCATCCAGCGTCTCATCAACAGGAACCTGGGGTAGCCGGTCAATGGCTTCATCACTGATGGTGGAGGGACGATTGAGTACGTTGTCAAAGTGCTCAGCCCATCTTTCTAGAATCTTCTCTTTTTTAGTGATCATTGTTGACCCATCTGCACTGAGGAGAGGTGATGATCCAGAGGTGGTGGGCCAATAGACTTCTTTCAGGCAATCATAGAAGTTCTTCATGTCATTCCTATCTGCATAGCCTTGGATCTCATCAGCTTTGTTGCTCAGCCATGAATCCTGCATTTGGCGCAGCTTTAGTTGGATGGTGCTGCGGATGTTTCTCAGTATGTCCTTTTTTGCTGTACTCTTTGGATCATCAAGGTGGGGTTTGTAGGAACGGCATTTGTCCCCTAACAGCTGCATTATCTCTGCGCTGTTCTCATCAAACCAATCTTTGTGTTTTCTGGTAGTGGGCCCTAAACACTCCATAGCTGTGTTGTACACTGTTTCACGAAGCACTGCCCATGCTGATTCCACATCCTGGTTGTCTAGCATGGTGGCATTTAGGTGTTCTTCCAGGGTATTGATGAGAGATTGCTTGATGCAGCTGAGCTTTAGCTTGTTGACATTCAGGCATTTGGGTGTTTTCATACCCTGTGGACATCTCTTGGGTTGGATAAGGAGGTTGCGTTTGGTGATGATGAGGCGGTGGTCTGTCCAGCACTCAGCGCCACACGTAGACTTCATGACCCGCACGTCCTGCCTGTCCCTCTTCCTGATGATGACATAGTCAATAAGATGCCAATGCTTAGAGCGAGGATGCATCCATGATGTCCTGTTGCAGGTAGGTAGGCAGAAAACAGTGTTAGTGATCATAAGCCCATGTTCAGCGCAGGTCTGGAGGAGTAATAGGCCGTTGCTATTGCAGTTGCCAATCCCATACTGCCCGATCACTCCTTCCCAGGTAGTGCTGTCATTGCCAACTCTCGCATTAAAGTCACCAAGAATGATGAGTTTATCAGCGCTGGGAATAGTGGTGATGACGGCATTCAAGTCTTCATAGAACTTGTCCTTGACTACATCTGGGTTGGTCATGGTGGGGGCATAGGCGCTGACAATGGTGATAAACTTCTGCCCATTGAAAAAGGGGAGTCTCATTGTCATAAGGCAATCATTCACTCCTTTCGGGGGACCAGCCAGCTTGCCAAACAAGCATTGACTTCACAGCAAAACCAACTCCAGCCTCGTGTCTTTCTTCAGGTCCATGTCCACTCCAGAAAAAGGTATAGCCTGTGCCTAGTTCACAAAGTTCACCCTCTCCTGCTAGCCTCATCTCGCTTAGGGCTGCTATATCGACATTGTATCTACCAAGTTCACTTGCAATGAGAGCTGTGCATCTCTGGGGTCTGTTCAGCTCATCCCTGTCAAGAAGGGTGCAAACATTCCATGTGGCAAGCGTCAGAGGAGAGATCCTCACTTTTTTCTTTGATATTGAGTTTCGACCGCAAGTTTGAGGGCCCCGCCAGCCACGGTAAATTGGCCAGAGTGGTGTGGAGCAGGCAATGTTTAGGGTACCTTTTCTAGCCCCTTCCTCATGCCAGGGAGGTGAGCAATGTGGTCCTAAAAAGGGCTGCTCAGTCGCTCAGATGACCAAGGGTGCAACATGTCCCCACTGGCAAAGGTGCTACCCCATTCTGACACCCCAAACACCCCTAAGAGAGGCAAGGTACACCCTGGACAAGTCACCAGCTCATTGCAGGGCTGACATCCACACAAAACTTGGTCATTGTTTTGTCAAATCTTTGCTCACAAGTTACTAATTAGGCCAAATTAATGAATTTTCCAGACCTCTCACTAGAATTGTATCTCCTCGCTCATGTCTCATAGATTCCAGTTCTGATTGATGTTTTGGTTCAGTCTTCCCTCAGGGAACAAAACTTGGTCATTTGTTTGTTGATTTTCCTGTAGTAAACAATTTGTTTACAACTTTGTTTATTTTCAGTTAAATCGTGTCGCCTCCCTCAGTTCTTAATGGATTTCAGTTCTGATTGTTTTATTTGAAAGAACTCAACCTTCTGCACAACACTTGGTCATTGTATTGTCAAATTTTTGTCAACAAATTAGTAATTAGGTCACCTTAACACATTTTCTTCTGACTATAATTGTATCTCCTCTCTCATTTATGATGCGAATTCAGTTCTGATGGATGTTTTGGGTCGAGCTTCCCTCAGGGAACAAAATTGAGCCATTTGTTGATGTTCCTGTTGTAAACAGTTTACCGTGGAGGTTGGTCCTCTCTCTGACATTGTCACATTTCAGTTCTGTTTGATGTTTTGGTAGTCATGGTTGTTTTGATGGCAGGCCAGATGAGATACTACACCCTTCACGTTCTGATTAAAAAAATGTATTAATCACAAATGGCACATTGTACATTTTATCCATTTATAGTTGTGTTTAACATTGTGTAACATCCTTGAAACAAGTTAGTTCCTGTTCTGACTTGCAGCTATATAGCAGCTATAAAGTTCTCTCTGCTCCATATCTCCTTCAGGAACCTCTGCTCACATAGGCATTAGTCTGCATGGTGTAAACAAAAGTGGTTCACGGCATCTGCAAAGAGACGGAGCCTTTCAGAGGAATGGTCTAGATGACTTTCAGATAGAAACTGACATCAACTTGGGAGAAATATGGAAAATACTCATCTGGCATGACAACACAGGTGGGAGTTATTATAGAAATTATGTTTCTTCTGTAAATTGAACAAGAACTAACAATAAAACAGGACATTTTCTTCTCTGCTCAGGTCTGGATCCTTCATGGTATCTTCAGCATGTGACAGTGTGGGACATGCAGACAGATAACATGTTCTTCTTCCTGGTGGAGGACTGGCTGTCTGTGGAGAATGAAAAGAACTCGGGTTTGGCTCAGAAAGTGGTGCTAGCTACGTGTGAGTTGATAAAATACCTTCTGAATAAGAAAACCTCATGTGCTGAAATGTGGATATCCATTTTCTTCAATAAAGGTGTAGGTAAAAGGATGGAGTCATTAGCCTGGGTGCTGGGGATGATTGGATTTAAGGTCTGGATTTTTAGCTCACCAGCCATAGGGCGATGAGCTATTGCCATAAATATAGATGTCTGTTGGTTTTCTAAACATTTTATGAGGTAAATTCACCACTTTGGGTTTACACACAACAACTTGCCACCATAAAAAGATATAAGTCGTCTCTCTTTTTCTTCGCTCCACTGCTGGAGACGCCGCTGTCTTTGTTGAAAATTTCAGAAGCTCTCAGGTGGTCATGTGATTCACTGCTAGCACTCTGATTGGATGATCTTAAAAAGTTGCCCAAAATGATCAAAATCGTTCCAATAGGAATGATGTTGCCCCAATCTCAATGGGACAGTGTCGAAGTGCAATTGCCCGGCAACATTGCCCAAAAAGTTGCCTCGTGTATCATTACCTTAAGTGTCCAGAGCCATCTTATAAGTGTGTCTAAGTTCCATCTTCCAAGTTCCGTGGATAGGTGCCAGAGCTTTCACCACCCCAACCATGATAAAGCCCTTCCTGAAGATGGACAAATGAATTAATCTACTTTAT